>NW_019733904.1:100751-103185 GCF_002891405.2 Cryptotermes secundus
GAGCTAGGTCAGGGCTATAGGGTGGCTGCGGCAGCTCATCCTTCAACAATTTGGGGACCAGCTTGGTGCACACCTTTCACATGTTCAATTCGTCTGTAACGATGCGATGCACAACGGTTTTTGGAATGTTCAGAGTGTCGGCTAACAACCGGACAGTCATTTGATGGTCAGTATTCAACAAATGACGCACACGAGTCACATTTTCATCGGTTTGGCTTGTTGATGGCCGTCCAGAGCGGGGGTCATCTTCCACTCCTTCCTGGCCCGCCTTAAACTTCTTCACCCACCTTGTAACTTGCACATATGATAGAGCAGACTCCCCATAGGCTTGCTTAAGCAGTTCATGAGTTTCGACAGCTTTTTTGTTGAGCTTTGTGCAGAACTTGACCGCCCAACGTTGTTCGAAAGTATCCGCCATCGCGCGCTGTGATGTGGTCACAAAACACAGGTGCACTAAATCAGCGATACTGATGCCTCCAATGCTCGAGCAGACTGACCTTGGGCGCGCTGTGAAGCTAAAGGCCTCCCCCCCCCAACCCAATCGGTTCCAGCGCACTCCGACCAGTAGGAGCTTGGGAAAGAAATATATTTCATGACTTTTGGGACACACCTTGTATATACTGTCATATGTAAGGGTGACTATAGATGGGGTTTGGATTGGGTAATGGATTTATTGAGCAATTATACACATGCATTAGAGCTCTGTCACTGATCTACACATTTTACTAATCACTACAGCGCATTTTAAGTCTCAGTTTTTTGTAGTCTTCCATAGTCATTGCATGGTAACAGCTCTCAGCAATAGAGATTCTTCAGCTGCTATGCTCATGCAGTTGTCCGCTGGCTGATACTACTCACAACTGAATTCATTGCTCCAAACTGACCATGTTATAACATCTCGTTGCAGACCACATAGAAAACATCATTCTTCTGTTGTTGTGTTCATGTAAATTTCTGTGGCAAAGTACTTACCCAGCCATTGCCCAGAAATGGCTGCAGTGCGGACCACAGAAAACATCTTTTTTTCTATTGTTGCGTACGTGTATGTTGCGGGTGTTACCAAGCAAAGGCCACTGTTTACACAGTCACTGCTTAGCAGTTGGTGTATATGCCACAATACATATAATATTACAAAATGGTTCATTCTGTGATTCACGAAGCACCATATCAAAGAAAAGGCAGGAAGAAAAGATGTATAGAATTTTGAACTTGTGACTTCTCTTTATAGGCATGGCAGCCATTATGAGCTGGTAGATTCTGAGGCCCAGTGGAAAGAGGTGCAGCGAAAACAGGCTGAGGGTGGGACAGACATTCACCAAGCTACAGTGATAACCAACAGGCGCTCTGGTTATATGAACAGTGGCATGGAAACTGAATCAGAAGTTTCATATCATCACAAACGCAAACAGAAGAAGCATAGGTATGTTTAAGCAGATATATTTTATCCCACTATTATTCTTCACAGTAACCACACTTTTGTTTGCTAATAATAACTTCTTGAAACAGATGACTAAGTTTCATTACGGTTGAAATGAAGACCATGGCACTTGTGATTATACCATTCTTGTATTACTAGTCTACTGTCATGAGCCATATTCATAGAAAAGTGTGAGCTGGTCCAGATGTTATAGCAGAGAGAAAAGTACCTGCTCCTTCCTGGAATCAAACCTTTGTCATCCATCCTAGGGCCATATAATTTACTGAGCCATAAGGCATATCTAATGACAAACTGTACTTTAATTGAGTTAAAGAAAACTTTGTATATAATCTAAAAATAATCTATTATGTATGAAGAGTACAATCTTCTGTGTTGTACCACCGTGTTTGGTCTACCTGTGTTTTTTGTCACATATTGTAGGTGGTGTTTTATTATCTGGGGTTCGCTGTCATATTATCTGGAAGTAAATCATGCCCTTCATAGTGGTCTCTGATGAGGACCTCAATTCTAATCTCTTATCTAATTTAAATATAAAAATTGTTTATAGAGTTATGAACATTAACCAGAACAGTTAAAAAATGCAATTAACCTTTATCGGACGGGCCATTTAATTTCCGGTAGGGGCAGCTGGACAGAGTTTATTTAAATGCCCGCCCTTCTAGAGCAATGAAATTGTAAGCATGTTTCTAAAATGGTGTGATTTCTACATTTTTTATGATAAACGAACGAAATGAACGCTCCTTTAATGTAGAAAGAATATAGAATCAGATATTCTAATTTACAGATTTTAATATCTGTAAAAAAATTTTACACTGATTCCCAAAATAAAATTTCCCGAAATTCATACATTTTCTGCACCATGCGTTCTAGCAGTGTAATACATGTTCTGCACCATGTGTTTTAGCAGTGTAAGTCCTTGTGGCGACTTCACATTCAATGGTATCTCTTGTTGTTGCTTATTTATCGTATATAGGACATGTCGCTATGCAGGACTGT
>NW_019733904.1:104042-113622 GCF_002891405.2 Cryptotermes secundus
GAAGAACAATTTATATTTTAAATTTAATTTTAAAAAAATCTTTACACGCGTGGAATGCGTGACATCATATGATGTCGTTCTTAAATTTGTCCTTACTTTTAACGTCATATGACGTCCCTAGATTACATTAGATCATGCAGGAAGGAAGGCTGTCTCCTTATAAAGGTGGTGACCAAAAATCATATAAATAGAACAACAATTTATATTTTTAATATAATATTAAAAAAAACCTTACACGCGTGGAATCCGCGACATCATATGATGACGTTCGGCCAGCTGCCCTTACTTTTAACGACATCATATGATGACGTTCGTCCGATAAAGGTTAAACTAATACAGTAATAGGTAACCATATATTTTCATAGCTCATGCCCCTTGCCCCTACTGTCTGATATCTTTTTGAATCTTGGACCAGTAGTTTTGTTTTGCAGGTCAAGATCTCGTTCTCCATCAGAGAATAAAGCGCGATTACCAGACGAACTCAAGAAACACCTAGAGTTTGATCTAATTGACACAGATGGCATGAGTGAAGCACAACTTAGGGAGATTCCTTACAAAGTAATTGAAACAAATGCAAAGACTATGCGTGTTAAGATGTCCCCAAACAGCAAACAAAGTCAGCATTCTCCTAGGAGAACTAAAAGGTATGGCTACATGTTGCTTTTAGACACTGAAAATATTTACTAAATAATTTGCTAGTGTCAGTACTAACAGAGAACTTCTTGAGCAGTTGAATAATTTTAAACTGTGTGAAAGTTAAGGTTTTTATGACAGTGACTAGCAAGATTATTGTTTTCTGGAATGTGCCATGTAGTTTGGTAGATGTTTACCAGGTTATTGTTTGGTCTCTAAGCCTCTCGAGGAAGGACATAGAATAAAGTAAGCTGGCTTTTTTGAGTTTGAAGTTTTCAGTGAGTTTCTTCAGTATCCAATCAGTTTGTTTATTTTCATCTTATTTAACCATACTGTCAATAGCTTAGACTATTTGGCATCACATGATGGGTTGATTAGTGAATAATGAATTGGAAAGAAAGTGGTCATGGCCTAGTTTGAGGTGATAACTCAACATTTGCATTAGGGATTGAGGATAATCATGAAGAATCTTGGTCAGGATGATCAGTCTCCAGGCTGAGATTTTCATCTGTGAAATCTCGGAACTGACTTGTCCAATTGGACTTATGTAACAGTTTATGCATATAAATAAATTATGAATTATGAAATGAAGCATAAGTCTCACCCATTCTACAGCGATGTTCAGTTAATGGCCATTCGGGTATCTTGACTTTTCTAAAGCTATTGAAACTAGTAAACTACTACCACTATTGTGGACATAGAATTTAGACAATTTTGCTAGATTTGAAGAAACACGGATTCACTTTTCTTACAATGTTTCACCGTCTTAGCATGCATATCTCAAGAAAGAATATTGTGTCAACTACAGCACCCACATATAGTTGGCATGACATTACCTGCCAGCAATTTTGGTTTACTGTCCATCCTAACTCACTGGTATAGTAATTATTTATACACTGTTCTTCTCTCGAGTTATGAATAGTGTATGTAGAATTTCTGTATGTAGGAGTAATTGAAAGCAGTTGTCATTCTGACGATGGTGTATGGTAGTGGAATGTAGGTTTTGAAAAAGAGAATTCTACAAAGTATGGAATTGAAAGAAGTGAGGTTACATGAGTCAGTTAAAATATAAAATCAAGACATTAGGTCAGGATTGCGAATGTACAAATTATCTTAGAAAATACTTACAATATTTGGATGGAATTGAAAATTGTAGATTGCCAAAATGCACCCTGCACTATAAACCAATTAGGAGAAGGGGCATGGAAAGATTTAGGAAGAGATGGGAAGTCAGGTGAGCCAGAACAGACACGAAGGCCTGTATCTTGAAGTTGACACTGCTGTTAATGATGATAATGGCAGAACCCACTAATTTCCCTGTTGTCAATCTGATTTTAACCTCGGTGAGGGCAGTCTAGATACTGAGCAGCAGCATCAGAACTAATACCCTAACAGGCTGACCATACAGCAGTTACAGAGATTTGTCCCTCATAACATTCAAATGGAAGAACAACCCTTACCAGAATAAAAATGGATTTGAAATATATCTTGATTGAATTTTGGCATTCATGTTCTTGCTGCCTGTTATCAGAATGTTTCTATGACACTGGCGCACTGCTCATTCACTTTTCCCCTAAGCCACAATTTTTCTTCTTGGGTCCTGTGAATGTTATAGCAGAAACATTTGAACCCATGTATATGATCATTCACTTATTTCAAAATTTCCCTATCTAAATCCTAACACTTGTTATATATCTCATAAAGCTGTGTAATTAAATGCGAATACCACCTGCCTTTTGCTATAGCAAAAAGTTTTGATGGCACATTGAAGCAGTGTTTCCTAATAAGTGGAAATTAATTCTCTCTTGGCTGGGACATGTAATTTCTTAAGTAAGATATTTTAATGATTAACATGATATTACAATAGGCTTGTACATGATTGTAATGCATTTCTTTGAATAAGAGAAGCATTGTATCCAGTATGGTGGGAGTACAGTTCTTTAGCAAAATTATTGGTGGAACATATGACTGGGAATCACTAAGCTAAAATACAAAACATTTCTTTAAACAGAAGAATGACTGAATCGTTTAAAACAAATATTAATCAAAAAGTGAAATAAAGAAAGTACACAAAAAGTGAAATAAATTGCCAAAATCTAACACTAGCATATAAGCAGAGTATGAGATAACCTCACGAGACTGGGATAGTGAGTTAAAAGTATTCATTGACATAATGTTTGAATAAAATTAATAGTGTTCTCTTCTTCAGCTGCTCCACTCAGGAAGAGAGATGCCCACCTCCCAGCAGTGGAGACAGCCCACCTCCCCCATACTCACCACCACAGGCCCCTCCTACAGGAACTGAGGTTCCTGGAACTCTCAAGTCGAGCTCCATGGCTAACCTAGGTGAGACTGAACATCAGTCTCCAAACAACGGTACTGACAATAGCACCACAGTAACTGACATCAATAAGAATTCAAGCTCCAGCCCTGCCAGTCATAGTCCTGCTGGGTCCTTGAGGAGTAGGAACAACAATAACAACAATAATCACCTTCCAAGGTATGAGGAAGAAGCCTCTCCATCCCCCCCTCCGCCACCTGGTTTCTTTATATGATAATTAGCAAAATATGAATACTTATAAATACAGAGTCCTGAATTAAAGAGAATAGTATTCTTTGTAAAATATCAGAATCTGGTATTATGCCAACTGGTTATCATAAACAGATAATAAGCATGTGCCACAACAGTCTGAACTTGGAACTTAAAATTAGGCAAAAAACTTCAAATTCATTGAATTTATCAAAACATGTTATTTCAACTTCCATGATTCATTAAGTTCATAAGATGCACTTCTTATACAGCATTTCTGGTACATACTTCTGAGAAGTTATAATATCAGTAAGTTATTGAAATTATATGGAATGGTTGAAGCATTGGTTCAGTTACTGGGAATGGAAGTGAAACTTTTATCTTTTGAGTAACTGCTGAAAGCAGGTTTGTCTAATGGGTGAACCAAAATATTGAACAAATATGGTTCTGTATCTGAATATTGCCTTCTGTTATCACAAAACTTGCAAAGCATTGTAAGTGATTGTACATTTGAAGTTTGCAGTATTATATTCACTGTTGGCATGTATATGTAAATATTATCTGTATTTATAACATAAAATTAATTTTTCTTCCATCCAGAATGGTGAAAACAAACCAGACCTTGAACATAATGTCACTTCCTCTTGTGATGCCATCATATGAAAGCACATCTGTCATTTGTGTCATGTATAAATGGCCACAATTTGTTGAGCTTTTCACATAATACGAGGTCTATGCAGAAAGTAACCCCCAAGCAGCTGTTAACAAGCTACTTCTAAACGTAGTCATTGCTGGAATTGAATCACTTGCCATATTGTGGAGTAAGTTTTTGTATGCCTACATCAAAGAAGTCTGCCACATGTGAGCCGAGCAATGTTTTGACACTTTCCATCATCTCTTTATTATTGTTGAAATGCTGTGGTAGCAACCAGATCTTCAGGTAGGTAAACAGGTGGTAGTCACTTGGAGTGAGCTCAGTGCTGGAAGGAGGGTCATCAAACAAGTTCCAGTTGAAGTGCTCCAGCAATGGTCGCGTGATAGCCACTGTATGTGGACACACATCATCATGGAGGAGCACTACACCTTATGTCAGCATTCCATGTTTTGTTATTGTGGTCCCTTGCTGCATTAATTCCACCATTAGCAATCCTTTCCTGTCGTAGAAAACAGTCGCTATCAGCTTTGTGGCAGAAAACGTTTGTTTAAATCTTTTCAGTTTGTTTGGTGAAAGTGTATGCATCCACTGCTTTGACTGCACTTTGGTTTCAGCATTCACAAATCAAACCCAGGTCTCATCACCTGTTACTCGTACGATATGATTGAGAAATTTGTTACTATCTTTGGTATAACTCTAAAAAAGTCAAAGCCAAAATCATTCTCTGCATTTTGTGCGCACTCACAAGCATTTTTGAACCCATCTTGTGCTAAACTTGTGATAATCTCGCAGAGGAGAGTGCGTGAAATATGTGAACATTCACACTAGAGTTCTGAAATTGTGAAGCGCCATCTTTAGTAAATTTTTTGGTCAACACTTTGAATAATATCATCACTCAGAACAGGTGGCTGGCCGACCACTTCGCTCTTCATTATGAACATTTGTTTGCCCATCTTTCAACACTCTACACCATTGTCTTAGAGTTCCTTCACTCCTTACATTTTGTATGTAAACCACACATAATTTTACAATGGATTTCAGCAGCACTCATGCTTTTAGCATGAAGAAAGTGAATAACATTGCAACTTTCATAGCTGACGGGATTATCAATCGCAGGACACATCATAATTCACTCTGTAGAGACGAAAGAAACATTAGGTGACATGTTATATGATGGTTTACAATGAAATGTGTCATGAACTTACTTCCACTTTTACATTAGTTGCCTAAAGTAAACAGATGTTACTTTCGAACAGCCCTCATACCTCTTGCATGATGGCATCACTTATAGCTGTACATGTCCTGCTGTGTTGCTGTATTATTTTATTTGTTAATGGTGCTCAAACTGCATACTTTACCACTCTTTATAGTACTGTATGTTTCATAATAAAATATTTAAATAAGATGGTTGGGGGGGGGAAATGATTTTTATGCTTATAAGTAATATTCCTCTCAGTCATCAGTATATTTTCTGTATTACTGAGATAAGATTGTATGGTATTACGGGATTCATATCTGCAGCAAATTAATAATATTTTGCTAGGTATGGTGTTTCTGTTGAAAGCGATTATGCTCGTTGGAGTTATTGTAAAACAGTTGTTTTGTTAGTCATGATATTTCTTGTAAAGTACTGTATAATTAATTTGTAGCTTTTGTTATATCATATTTAAATAGTGCTTAATATATAGAGCCTTGTGCATGGTAGTGAATTTTATTTTGTTGCTGAGCATAACCTGTTTATACCTACATTAATGAATTATTTGTATTTTTAATGTCAAATGTAAATCTGAAAAAGTTTGGGTTTGAAACTGATTATGATAGACTTGAGGTTATCATGGTAGTGAATATTAAGTTTTAAAATCCTGGGATGTGGTGCTGTATACTTTGGTAGATAGGTACGTACGTAGGCTGAAAAGTAATGCATAGATGCTTGTAGAGCATGAACGAAATGACCTTCAGAAGCGTGCCAGGTGGCATGTGGAAGTAACATTCCCCCTCAGTACGCATGCGCAGGTTTGAGGTCGTTATGTTCATCCAGTGTATTTCAAGAAGCGGAAGTATGGAGACGTGTTCTAGTGCTATGTCAACGCGAGTTAAACAGCATGCTGTTATTGAATTTTTAACTACTGAAAAGTGACTCCTACTGAGATTCATCATCGTTCAAAGGCTGTTTATGGTGACGATGCTGTTGATAGGTCTACTGTAAATCGATGGGTAATAAAATTTCGTGGTTGCGAGCCTGGAAAATCCATAATTGTTGATGAAACACGCAGCGGACATCCGATCACTGCCACAGACATTAATCATCGCAAACTCGTCGACGATTTGATTCAAAATGACCGGCGAATCACTCAAAAGCATATCACAAACCATATTTGAATATCCAAGGAACGTGTGGGCTTCATTATTGAACAATTGGGATACCGTAAAATCTGTGCACGATGGGTACCATGCCGTCTCACAGACGAGAACAAACAGCATCGACTGGAATGCTGCAAGCAACTTTTGCAGCGCTACCATGACGAAGGAGACGACTTTCTTTTAAATACTGTGACGGGGGACGAGTCATGGGTCCATCGTTATGACCCGGAAGAGAAGAGACAGAGTGCTGAATATCGACATCCGTCTTCTTCTCAGGCGAAAAAGTTCAAAACACAACCATCTGCCAAAAAACTTCTTTTGACTGTGTTTTTGGATGCTCACCGAGTTTATGTGACCGATTTTCTGGAACGAGGGGCAACGGTAAATTCTTCTCAGTACATACAGACTCTAAAACACCTCCAGCGTCGAGTTTGTCGTGTTAGAGGCAGCCTGGCGCCAATAATCTTGCAACATGACAACGCTCGTCCACACACCTCGCGCGCAACTGAAGAGGCTCTGCGAAACCTGAAGTTTGAACCGATTCCACACCCTCCTTATTCCCCCGATCTTGCGCCTTGCGATTTTTATTTTTTTCCTCTACTCAAGAGAGACCTCAAGGGTAATCATTACACCTCGGACAATGAGGTGAAGGCAGCTGTCAAGTCCTGGATTCAAGAAAAGTCGGAAGAATTTTTCAGTGACGGAATGAAAAAACTTGTTACATGTTGGGAGAAATGTGTTAGCCTTAACGGTGACTGTGTTGAAAATTAAATATATGCTTTTGAAACTTAAGAATTGTACTTTAATGTACTTTTTGCCCAATCTTGCTATTTGTTTTTGTTTGCGCTCTATAAGCATGTGTGCATTACTTTTCAGCCTACCCACATATTAATGGTTCAGAGGAACCTGCAGCCTCTGTTTTCAGAGTAAAGAAGATGAGACAATTTTCTTCCTTGAAGATGGTGGTAGCATGTTCATCTGAAATGTTGGTACCTATCTGTCATACTATATGGCTTTATATCCAAGAAGACTACAATTTTAACGTTTATGATTGAATTTATGAGAAGAAATATTGGCATCCAAGGAATATAATATGAGAATAGATCATGGTTTTTCTGAGTTGTTTTTTCATTGACTGGTTTATGAACGGGTTATTATGATTCTGTGCAACATGATGTGGAAATAGTAGTCACTTCTTCCTTGAAAGCATGATTTCTGTTTACAATTACACCCAAGCATAATGAAACCTATTGGGCATATTAATATGTTCAGAAAAATAATTATTTTATATAATAGATACAATGTTACATAAATGGCCGTAGGATTGCCAAGTCTGCTTGATTTAATATCCAACCTCAGTAGTGATGCAGTATTTATAGTCCCATGCAGTATACAGTGAGACATTTTTGAACACCCAAATTATCATTGAACCTCTCAGGTGAAAGAGTCGGGCACTCATTCTGTGAAGGCAGACGCGAATAGATTTGAACCATTAGTGAACTGAAATATCCACAGCCTAAACACATTACAAGTTAAACTTACCCAGATTAAAGCAGATGCTGAATTGTTGTACATGCATTTCATTTCATTTCATTTCTATTACCATTCGACAATCCATACATACAGGTATTACAACCATTTGGATAGGGAAATTGTCAGTTTTACATCTAATTCTCATGCATATCTTTACAGTATACACTTACCACCCTAATATAGGGGGTTTGTCATCTGAATAATATTATCTAGATCTTGTTACCATTAATTTCATTGTCTTTACACAAATACAACAAATTAATCAGCTACATATCACATTTACACACTTGATGAATCAAAAGACATAAATTTCTGGCACCTTCATGAAAGGTTTACATTCATGCACTATAATTTCACTTGACAAATTGAGTAAAGTGCACTTCAGAAATTTCTCTTCAATTCTTTAATTGTATAAGGGTTTGATGTGTAACCTGTTATCTCTGCAGTTCATCATGCATAAAGACGACCCAGACTGAGGGTAAGGGAGCATGATGGCCACAATCCACCACTATTAGTTACAGACGGTCTGAGTATGGAGGGAGGGTGGAAGGAAAATTTGTATACAGAAAATTATCTATTATACAGAAGAACTGATCTCACAGTTCAGTAACACAGATTTTCCCCTAGTAATTTTCAGTGTGAGTACCATCAGTTGCTTGATACATGTCAAAATAGTACTTGACCTCATGTCACAGTTCACAAGCACATCTCAGGCCACTGTTGTAATCACCTCTGTTATACAGTGTCACAGAATATGAAGACCTGCAGTTTTATCCTTACAGATGATATTCTTCTTATAATCTCGAAGAAAAAGTACATTGGTGTTAGGTCTGTTGATTATCAACTTTGCTTTAGAATATGCCATTAGGAAGGGCCAGAAAAACCAGGTGGGACTGAAATTAAATAATACAGATATCATAAAGAGAAACACACAAACTTTAACTGACACTAGTAAGAAGGCTGGTCTAGAATCAAACATAGACAAAACTAAGTATATGTTGCTATCTCATCACCAAAATGCAGGGCAAAATCATGACAAAAATAGGTAACAGATGTTTTGAAAATGTGGCACAGATCAGATATTTGGAAACAACTATAACTAATCAAAACCCGATTCAGGAGGAAATTAAACTTGGGTAATGTTTGCTACCATTGAGTCAGGAACCTTTTGTCTTCTCATCTGCTGTCCGAAAACATAAAAATTTGAATATTTGTATTTGTATTTTATTTCATCTATTTTGCTACATAGTAACGCTTGGACACATCATTCGGTAATACAAGTTAACAAAATAAATCTACAAAGTTACAAGCATACTACCAACATTTGTTACAATCATAAGCAATATATAAATACAACATTCCAAAAAATATACAAACTACTATATACAGCTCATGAATGGCTATGGCATCCAAACATAAATACTTGCACCATCAACTTTTTTATTAAAACTAACAAATTCATTTATCGTATAAAAAGAATGTTTCAATAAAAATGATTTAAGTCTTTTTTTAAAAGCTGATAAACCCACCGAGTTTTTTATTTTCTTTGGCACCTTACTATACAATTCTATCCCCATATTTACCACACTCTTTTTAAATAATGTAGTTCTGCAGAATTGAGCATGAAAATTCTTGTTTATTCTTGTATTATAACTATGAATATTTATATCTTGGATCAAATCTGCTTTGTGCTTTTTTTATGTAACATAACACCTCTAAGATATACGAAGATGTGACCGTGAGGATGCCATAATCTTTAAAAATTTGCCTGCATGACTCTTGTTTACCAAGTCCACTAATTATTTGCAACACCCTCTTCTGCATTTTAAATACATTTATACTATCACCTTCCCCCCCCCCCCCCACAT
>NW_019733904.1:113941-114445 GCF_002891405.2 Cryptotermes secundus
TTGATATATATGTATTTTGGATGATACTTTTATTCAGGTGATTTATTTCAACAAATTGTACTCAGTGAGATAAATAAGATTTAAACCATAAATTAGTAACCCCTCTGATCCCATAGTAATTTAATTTATCTAGTAATACATTATGGTCTATCACATCATATGCCTTTTCTTACCGCCCTTTTCACTCTACCTCCTACCTTCTTCTTCCTCTTCTTCCACACACGCTGGTCGCCACTAGTAGGTTCTTCTTTCTTGTGCTAAATTTATCTCAGGGTTATTTTTAATTTATAAGGAGGTGAGGTTTGTTGATTCGGTAGAGCTGAGGGTCTCTTTATCTCAGAGCCTTGAACGGGCCACAACTCAGAGAAGGAATAAATGAACACCACTTCAAAAGCACATATCAAGTTTAGACAAATTATATTATTGAACACTTGTTTAACCACTTCTTGATACAACTTGAATATCAGTAACTTTTATGTCTAACTGCTTCGGAGCCCGGTGTGT
>NW_019733905.1:0-175 GCF_002891405.2 Cryptotermes secundus
AGCAGTCGGCCGGCCCCGAAGGGCCCTACATTGGAGGAAAGAAAAAGGGGGGGTCTCGAACGTGGGCCCAAAGGGCGGTAAGTAACGGAATACGGGCTTACCGAGCTGTTTGACCCCACTCAGGTAGGGGGAGGCCCCTACCTTGCCAAATTAACTTCCACCAAATCAAAAGGAT
>NW_019733905.1:263-581 GCF_002891405.2 Cryptotermes secundus
GACGCAACTGTATTTATATTATATCAGCAATAAACGCAACTGTATTATGTGTAAGCTGAGACGGGCAGTAATGGCCTACCCGGCCCATTAGGATCCCCCACCCCCGTAGCAACCAATTCGTAACAACACATGGCTGTGAAGTAAAGCTTATAATCACGAAGAGTCGTGTGAATTCCGGCCATACTCCTGCCCGTTTCCAGAGAACTGTTGCAATTGGCAAGGTTCTCTGGAGGAAGTGGCTCCTCACCTTAAGACCTCTCATAGAGTGACTTCAAGTTAATTTAACAATTGGAGACATCAATAAGCCAGGACCAGTTT
>NW_019733906.1:0-5096 GCF_002891405.2 Cryptotermes secundus
GCCTTGCTAGCTTGCTAGATGGCTAGATTTGCGTTGTAAGCTTGCAAGCTTTGCTTTGTTAACTTGCTAGCTTTGCGTTCTAACTTGCTAGATTTGTGTTCTGACTCACTAGCTTTGCAATGCTAGCTTGCTATCTTTGCGTTGCTAGTTTGCTAGCTTTGCATTGCTACCTTGCTAGCTTTGCGTTACTAGCTTGCTAGCTTTGCTTTGTTTGCTTGCTTGCTTGCTTGCTTTGCGTTTCTTGCTTGCTAGCATTCGTTGTTTGCTTGCTAGCTTCGCGTTGCTAACTTCCTAGCATTGCGTTGCTAGCTTGCTAGTTTTGCGTTCCTACCTTGCTAGCTTTGCGTTGCTATCTTCCTAGCCTTGCGTTGCTACCTTGCTAGATTATTAGATTTGCGTTGCTTGTGTGCTAGATTTTGTTGCTATCTTGCTAGCTTTTCGTTGCTAGCTTCCCAGCTTCGCGTTGCTAGCTTTTAACATTGCGTTTCAATCTTGGTAACATTGCGTTGCTACCTTGATAGTTTTGCGTTGCTAGCTTGGTACTTTTGCGTTGCTATCTTGCCAGCTTTGCGTTGTTATTTTCCTAGCTTTGCTTTGTTTCTTGCTAGATTTGTGTGACTAGCTTGCTAGCATTCTTTGCTACCTTGCTAGTTTTATTTGCTAGCTTGCTAGATTTGAATTGCTAGCATGCTAGCTTTGCGTTGCTTGCTTGCGTGCTTGCTTTGCGTTTCTTTCTAGCTAGCTTTCGTTGCTAACTACCTAGCAATGTGTTGCTAGATTGCTAGTGTTGCGTTTTTAGCTTGCTAGCTTTCCGTTGCTTGCTTGTTAGATATGCGTTGCAAGCTTGCTAATTTTGCGTTGGTAGCTGGCCAGCTTTGCGTTGCTAGCTTACCAGCTTTGTGTTGCCAGCTAGCCAGCTTTCGGTTTCTAGCTTCCCAGCTTTGCTTTGTTAGCTTGCCAGATTTGCTTTGCTTGCTTGCCAGCTTAGCGTTGCTAGCTTACCAGCTTTGCGTTGCTAGCTTGCTAGCGAACTTTTGCTAACTTGCTAGCTTGCAGATATGCGTTGCAAGCCTGCTAGCTTTGCGTTGCTAGCTTGCCAGCTTTACATTGTTTTCCTGCCAGCTTTCTGTTGCTAGCTTGCCAGCTTTGGTTAGTCATCTTGCCAACTTTGCGTAGCTAGCTTGCCAGCTTTGCGTTGCTAGCTTGCTAGCTTGCTAGATTTGATTTGCTAACTTGCTAGCTTTGCGTTGGTAGCTTGCAAGATTTGCGATGCTAGCTTGCTAAATTGAGTTTCTAGCTTGCCAGCTTTGCGTCGCTAGTTTGCCAGCTTTGCGTTATTAGCTTGAAAGATTTGCGTTGTTAGCCTACCAGCTTTGCGTTGCTAGCTTGCTAGATATGCTTTGCTAGCTTGCTAGCTTGCTAGATTTGCTTTGCTAGCTTGCTAGCTTTCTAGATTTGCTTTGCTAGCTTGCTAGCTTTTCGTTGGTAGCTTGCAAGATTTGCGATGCTAGCTTGCCAACTTTGTGTTTCTAGCTTGCTAGCTACGCGTTGCTATCTTGCTAGGTTTGTGTTCCTTGTTTGCTTGCTTGTTTTGCGTTTCTTGCTTGCTAAATTTGCGATGCTAGCTTGATAGCCTTGCTTTGCTAGAATGCTAGCTTTGCGTTGATAGCGTGGTAGCTTTGCATTGCTAGCTTGATAGCATTGCGTTGCTAGCTTGCTAGCTTTGCCTTGCTAGCTTGCTACCTTGGCGTTGCTAGCTTGCTAAATTTACGTAGCCAGCTTGCTGGCTTTGCGTTTCTCGCTCGCTAGCTCTCCGTTGCTAGATTGCAACATTGCTAGATTTGCGTTGCTAGCTTGCTAACTTTGCGTTGCTATCTTAATAGATTTGCGTTGTTAATTTGCAAGCTTTGGTTTGCTAGCTTGCTAGCGTTGCGTTGCTATCTTCCGAGCTTTGCGCTCCTAGATTTCTAGGTTTGCGTTGCTAGCTTGACAGCTTGCTAGATTTGCGTTGCAACGTTGCTAGCTTTGCGTTTCTAGCTTGCTAGCTTTGTGTTGCTATTTTGCTAGCTTTGCGTTGCTAGATTGCCAGCTTTACGTTGAATGCTTGGTAGCTGTGCGTTTTTAGCTTTCCAGATTTTCGTTGCAAGCTTGACAGCTTTGCTTTGCTAACTTGCAACTTTGCGTTGCTAGCTTCCTAGCTTGCTAGATGTGCGTTGTATGATTGCTAGCTTTTCGTTGATACCTTGCTAACTTTGCGTTGCTAGCTTGATATCCTTGAGTTGCTAGCTTGCTAGCTTTGCGTTGCTAGCTTGCTAGCTTGGCGTTTCTATCTTGCTAGATTTGCGTTTCTAGCCTTCTATCATTGCGTTCCTAGTTAGCTAGCTTTGCGTTGCTAGCTTGATAGATTTGCGAACTAGCTTCCTAGATTTGCGTTGCTAGATTCCTATCTTTGCGTTGCTAGCTTGATAGCTTTGCGTTGGTAGCTTGCAAGCTTTACGTTGCTGGCCTGCTATCTTTGCGTTCCTAGCATGCTAGCTTTGCGTTGTTAGCTTGCTAGATTTGCGTTGCTTGCTTCCTATTTTTGCGTTGCTAGCTTGATAGCTTTGCGTTGTTAGCTTGCTAGCTTTGCCTTCCTAGCTTGCTTGATGGCTAGATTTGCGGTGTTAGCTTGCTAGATTTGCGTTGCTAACTTGCTAGTTTGCGTTCTAACATGCTAGATTTGCGTTCTGACTTACTATCTTTGCAATGCTAGCTTGCTAACTTTGCGTTCCTAGCTTGCAAGCTTTGCATTGCTAGCTTGCTAGCTTTGCCTTCCTAGCTTGCTAGATGGCTAGATTTGCGCGTTTAGTTTGCTAGCTTTGCGTTGCTAACTTCCTATAATTGCGTTGCTAGCTTCTAGCTTTGCGTTTCTAGCTTCCCATCTTTGCGTTGCTAGCTTCTAGCTTTGCGTTTCTAGCTTCCCATCTTTGCGTTGCTAGCTTCTAGCTTTGCGTTTCTAGCTTCCCATCTTTGCGTTGCTAGCTTGATATCTATGCGTTGTTATCTTGCTTGCATGATAGATTTTCTTTGCTAGCTTGCTAGCTTTGCGTTGCTAGCTTGCTAGCTTCCGTTGCAGGTTTGCTAGCTTTGAGTTGATAACTTGCTAGCTCTGCGTTGCTTGCTTGCTTTGGGTTTTTGCTTGCTAGCTTTAGTTGCTAGCTTCCTAGCTTTGCGTTGCTGCATTGCTAGTTTTGGGTTGCTAGCTTCATAGGTTTCCGTTGCTATCTTGCTAACTTAATAGATATGCGTTGCTAGCTTCTAGCTTTGCGTTTCTAGCTTCCCATCTTTGCGTTGCTAGCTTGCAAACTTTGCGTTGCTGGCTTGCTAACTTTGCGTTGCGAGCTTGCTGGACGGCTAGATTTTCTTTGCTAGCTTGCTATCTTTGAATTGCTATCTCACTAGCTTTGCGTTGCTAGCTTGCTATCATTGCGTTACTAGCTTTCTAGCATTGCGTTGATAACTTCTTAGCTTTGCGTTGCTAGCTTGCTAGCTTTGCGTTGCTAGCTTGCTACCTTTGCCTTGCTAGCTTGCTAGATGGCTAGATTTGCGTTGTTAGCTTGCTAGATTTGCGTTGCTAACTTGCTATTTTGCCTTCTAAATTGCTAGAATTCCGTTCTGATTTATTATCTTTGCAATGATAGCTTGCTATCTTTGCGTTGCTAGCTTGCAAGCTTTGCATTTCTACCTTGCTAACTTTGCTTTTCTAGGTTGCTTGCTTGCTTGCTTTGCGTTTCTTGCTTGCTAGCATTCGTTGCTTCCTTGCTAGCTTCGCGTTGCTAGCTTGCTAGCATTGCGATTCTAGCTTGCTAGCATTGCGTTGCTACCTGGCTAGCATTGCGTTGCTAGCTTCTTAGCTTTGCGTTGATAGCTTGCTATATTATTAGATTTGGGTTGCTATTTTGCTAGCTTTTCGTTGCTAGTTTTGCGTTTCTATCTTGCTAGCATTGCGTTGCTAGCTTGCCAGTTTGCGTTGCTAGCTTTTTAATTTTTGCGTTGCTAGCTTGGTAGATTTTCGTTGCTAGCTTGCTAGCTTCCTAGATTTGCTTTGCTAGGTTGCTAGCTTTGCGTTGCTATCTTGCAAGCTTTGCGTTTCTAGCATGCTAGCTCTGCCTTGCTAGCTTGCTACCTTGGCTTTGCTAGCTTGCTACCTTTGCGTAGCCAGCTTGGTGGCTTTGCGTTTCTCGCTTGCTAGCTCTCCGTTTGCTAGTTTGATACATTGCCAAATTTGCGTTACTAGCTTGCTAGCTTTTCTTAGCTATCTTACTAGATTTGCGTAGCAAGTTTGCTAGCTTTGGTTTGCTAGCTTGCTAGATTTGCGTTGCTAACTTCCTAGCTTTCCATTGCTAGCTTGCTAGATTTGCGTTGCTAGCTTGAAAGCTTGCTAGATTTGCGTTGCAAAGTTGCTAGCTTTGCGTTTCTAGCTAGCTAGCTCTGTATTGCTAGCTTGCTAGCTTTGCGTTGCTAGCTTTCCAGGTTTGCGTTGCTAGCTTGGTAGCTGTGCGTTGTTAGCTTGCCAGCTTTGCGTTGCTAGCTTGCCAGTCTCTGCGTTGCAAGCTTTCCAGATTTTCGTTGCTTGCTTGACAGCTCTGCTTTGCTTACTTGCATCTTTGCGTTGCTAGCTTATTAGGTTTGCGTTGCTAGCTTCCTAGATGCTAGATTGCGTTGTAGGCTTGCTACCTTTTCGTTTATACCTTGCTAACTTTGCGTTTCTAGCTTGATAGCTTTGAGTTGCTAGCTTGCTAGCTTTCCGTTGCTAGCTTGCTAGCTTGCTAAATTTGCGTTGCTAGCTTGCTAGCTTGCCAGGTTTGCGTTGCTATCTTGCTAGTTTTGCGTTGCTTGCTTGCTTGTTTCTCGTTTCTTAATTGCTAGCTTTGCTTTACTGCCTTGATAACTTTGCGTTGCTAGCTTGGTAGCTTTTCGTTGATAGCTTGATAACTTTGCATTCCTAGCTTGCTAGCTTTCCCTTGCTAACTTGCTAAATTGGCGTTGCTAGCTTGCTACATTTGCGTTGTTAGCCTGCTATCATTGCGTTCCTAGTTTGCTAGCTTTGCGTTGCT
>NW_019733907.1:0-10595 GCF_002891405.2 Cryptotermes secundus
AGTGACAGTTTCTGTGTTGAGATCCGTTGCTAGGAGACGACTAGTCGAAGACAGAGAATCCTAGGGCTTGTGCAACGGTGATCTGGAAAGTGTGTATTGCGCTGTATTGCATGCATATATGTGTAATTAAGAGAGAGTGTGTAACTAAATGTTTAATAAGACCAATGACTATTACGAACGGCGCCTTTAATAGCCAAAGACGCTACAATATTATTAAAGCTTGGGAAAATATTAGAGAGAATATAAGAATTTCTGCGAAAGAAAGTCTAGCTTATTATAAACTGAAGGAGCATAAGCCATGTTTCGATAAAGGATGCTCAAAATTATTAGACCAAAGGAAACAAGCCAAATTGCAGTGGTTACAGGCTCTAAGCGAAATAAACTCTGATAATCTGAACAATATAAGACTTGAAACCCGCAGACAATTTAGGAATAAAAGGAAGGAATATCTGAAAGACAAAATAAGAAATCGAAACCTGACATAGGAGGATATTAAGAGGAGACTGAATTCGGGCAATGCTTGCTACCATTCAGCTCAGAATCTTCTGTCCTCTCGTCTTACGTCTAAAAATGTAGAAACTGGAATACAAAAAAATATAATTTTACCTTTGATTCTGTACGTTCGTGAAAATTGGTCTCTGGCATTAAAGTAAGAACAGAATGAGGTTGTTTGAGAACAGGTTGCTGAGGAGAATAATTGCACCGAAGAGTGGTGAAGTTCTAGGAGGCTGAAAGGAATGCATAATGAGGAGCTTCATAACTTACGAGTATACTGTTCTCCAATGATCAAGACAAGGAGGAGGAGATTTGTATGGCATGTAGCAAGAATGGGGGCGGAATGCATATAGGATATTGCTGGGAAATCCAGAAGGAAAGAGACCACTAGCAAGACCAAGACGTAGGTGGATGGACAATATTAAAATCGATCTTGGAGAAACAGAATGTGATATTATGGACTTGATCGATCTGGCTCAGGATAAGGACAAGTGGAGGGCTCTTGTGAACACGATAGTGAATTTTCGGGTTCCGCAACGACTCTCCAAGAGTCGCTGCCAGGTAATCAGTGCTTCCGACAGAGTCTTTCCATCTTCCGTACTCACATTCTTACTGTCAGACGAATATCCAGCAACTGATCTCATTCAGCCTAGAGTGAGTCAAAGTTATATTACTACCGAAGGTCTTCGTGTCAAGCACCTTTCTGGGACACTTGAACAAATTTTTATTATTGTCAGTCAATTTCCGTTTTGTTGATGTGGAGCGGCCTCTCTGACGAGAGGACGGGTCTGTCTTTCATAACTTCTGGTGGAGGGATTCCCGCGGGACTCATCACCTAATTTTCCCTCCCCTTTTCAAGACTCCATAACCTAAAGGGCCTGTATTGATATCCCTCAGGAACAGGGTGGCCCGATTATATATCCAGGCACTGGAATCCCTTCTCTTTGCCTCTTACTACCCGCAGGGTTCCGGTATCAAGGTCAAAGCCACTTTACGAGTGGCGGTTTGCCGACAATCGGTTCGTCTTCGCGCCAAGCCCCTTGAGGCCCAAGAGCAGAGATGTTTCTTTTTCAATTGAATCGTTGTGGTAATAGTCCTTATGTATTTTAACATTATCTCTGACATGAAGATGGATTTGTCTCATGAATATCCTTGGCCTTTCATCAAATGTACGTATCGCATTTATAGCATTTTATTAAAATTTCTTTATTTAGAACTGTATACACGTCCTTTCTCAGTCCATACTTTGCAAAGCAGATCATGCTTATCTTACGTATTTTATGCTACAACGGCTGCCTAGTCATTAGAGTAGTCGTAAATTCGACAAACGCCAAATTTAAGCCTCTTATATTTCCTGTGTCTGGCTCTACCTTGTCCTATGCCACGAGCATGTTCGTCATACACATTTTTCCAGCCTCTAGATGGTTCGTTGAATGCTCTTATTAATTCCAACCGAGAAATTACAAACAACATGTGCTCTTCACGAATTCAGATTTGTCATATTTGCAAGGTATTATTTTCAAAATTTCACTCTTTTTATTCAAAATAATCTCCTTCTGAATCAATACATAGTTGGAATCGACTGAAAAGTTTTCGAAAACAGTCACTATACTCTTCTTGTGGAATTGCATTTAAAACTGCGGTATATTCCCTTTGGATGTCCTGGATGGTTTCGTGACGGTCTCTTTTCATCGTCAACTTCACTTTTTGGAACAACCAGAAATCTGCTTGAGCCAAATCTGTCGAATACGGAGGATGATCAAGGACTGTGATCCATTTTCTGCCCCAAAAAATCGCGCCGCACGATCTTCGATTTATGGGGTGGGGCATTGCTGTGGAGGAGCGACCAGGAACCTTGTTCTCGATATTCAGGTCGAATTCGAAGAATTCTTGCCCAGAAACGATTGAGTACTCCGAGATTGCAATCAGAATTCACTGTTTGACCTTCTGGTAGAAATTCCTTGTGAATGGTTCATTTGGAATCGAAAAAAATAACGGTCAACAGTGTCTTTACTCGACTCTTTTGCATGCGCACTTTCTTTGGTTTCGGCTTCTTTGGGCTCAATCACGCTGCTTTCTGCCGCTTTGTGAGAGGCTCGAGACACCATGTCTCGTCACCAGCAACAATCGATTTTGTAAATTTTGTATCACTTTAAGTCGACCGTAACATGTCTTTCTAGTGTCAAATCTCCTCAGTCAAAATTTGATGCACAGTACTTTTTGGTATTCCCAAAAGCTCTTCGATGAATCTGGCAGAAACACATCTGTTTGAGGCAAGGATTTCGGTTACTTTTTCACATTTTCTTCAGTGCGACTTGCGACTCAAACAATCACTACCGTACACAGTTTTTATCATTTCTTACGCTTCTCCGGCTGTTTTTCCTTCAAACAAAATTTGATGTTGGCTCTCTGTTCAACCGCCATTTTCCGACGAGCGTCAGAACAGTACTGTTACATTCAAGGTCAGAATACATGATGCAGCTTGCTTACGCTTTGAAATTATAAACAGCCACAGATGAAACTTCAAGAACTTTAAAGCCACAACTCGCCAACAAATGGCATTGCAGGGCAAAATAGAAAAAAAAAAATCCTAACGGATCCTGGACACGCCGTGTACATCTCGCCACGAGGGGCAGATTTGAGGCACATGTATATCCTCACGCACTTAAGGCAGAAGGGCATGGTGAATAACTAAGCGTGGCGAAAACTTAACTGTCTTCACTAAAGCAGGGTGTGGATCTTGTGGGATTTTGTGGTAGGGCACGGGAAGCAGAGACATGCAACATTCTTATGCACACATGCAAGGAGACTAAAATGAACTCCAGTCCATACACGTACTACATATATTTGGGTGACTACACGTATGTTCGCTTTTTGACGCTAAGAATAAGCGATACACATCAGCACACCGAACCGTATGAATACACAATTTACTGATGGCATTTTAATTATTTTTCAGGTGACGTATCAACATGCCTCAACTGAAACTGCCCATGACTCTGAAAGACAAGTGCTTACAGGAATGTGTCAACCTTTATTGCGGCGTATTGACGAGATGGATTTCGAAATTGCGTCAGGCAGAAGCGTCTAACAGAGCAGCTTACGGGATAGCGAAAGACATCATTTTGGCCGAATGCCGTCAGATCGAAAGAAGTCTATCAGAGTTTCCGTATTTCGTAATAGAAATGATGTCTCCTCAATTAACGAGGAAGTTTGCCGATATGATCATCAATTACAAGCTCAAACCAACTGCATTTTGGGAGAAAGAAAGCCGCAGGATTTTGTGCAGTGCCATGTTTCGCTCTGTGCTGACACCTCATGTTTATGAGTATAATCACGAAATAATGTCATGCTTTTATATACAGGATTTACTAGTTGAAACTCTGGACAGTGTACCTGGATTAAGAACATTGCATTTGAGATTTAGAGCACTAAAATACTGCTACCCGAGTGCACTTGAAAGGATGATCTGTCAACTTAAGCATTTGCAGGTATTTATTTGCAAGTTGCTTTGCACTGACGAAGTGATAGAACAACTGGGATTGCACTGTACCCACCTGAAGAAGGCTTCTCTATGTTGTTCTGATGTAACCAACGCTTCTGTTAAGCACTTACTGCGACTCAGGAAATTAGAGTTTTTAAATTTGAGTGAAACGAGAATTGATAAGGAAAACTATGCGTTCCTACTCTCAGAATTACCTCAAATAAAAGAGATCGTATTCAGAGGAAATGAGGATGATATTTTAGATCATGTTGCAGAGAAGAACCTTCATAAGATATCACATGTCAGCGGTAAAGTTGAGGATATCAGTAAGCTAGCACAGAGATGCCGCAACATAACTAACTTAGACATATGCCTATTTACTCTTATTGAAGCTCCGTCAGGCCTGGCAGCTTTGACCACATTACACACCTTGCGACTTGCAAGGGGAGATTATGCTACATGTAATCTGAAGGCCGTCCTAACTGATATAGGTCATAGACTTACCGATTTGTTTCTGGAGGGCATTGAACATGTAAATATTCGAGACATCGTAACGCTGTGCCCGTCCTTATCGTCTCTGACCTTGTTGTCTTGCACATTATCACCATTAGACCTACATACTCAGCTCGACCCCCAGTTACCACATTTCAGAAAATTAACTTCCTTACACATAAGTGGGGGCCGTGATGACGCAAGGATCCGTGACTACATTCGACATTACGTCAGTCTGAAGACCATTCGTTTGAAATGGAATAACATTTTCACCGCCAGATTCATGTTGGAAGTTGTAAGGAGTGGCACACTTGCAGATTTGGAGGACATTGAAGTACACGAAGATGGGCCTCACGCTATGACCGCGGAGGCTCTTGAGTTGCTCATAAAGCATTGTTCACATTTGAAAAGCATTAAAGGATCTAAAACCTGTTATCGGATTCCAAGAAGGTTTATCGAGGAACTTAAACGTCGTTTATTAGTGCAAAATTTTGATCTTGAGATTAATTAGCGATAGAAGTTCCGTCCTTCTTTTCCAATGATATAACGTATTTTACAGGAAAGCGACTTCTCTTCAAATGGAAATTCAGAACATTATGTACTTATTACTGTGCGATATATCTCAATATATTTTACTCGAAAGGAGTACAGTCTGTTCTCATCTTCATTCATTTCTGTTTACAAAATGTTATTTCGTGAGAAGTAGAACATAATTTTCATGCTGTAACTTCTGGCTCTCACACATCACAACACTGTTCGTTAAGCTTCAATACTTTCTCATGTTTTTATTTTATTACAATTTCGGTTCTTACTTGATATGTAACTGAATAAATTTTATTCGTCCATTTAGTCATTTTAATTAGAACTTCGGACGTAGTTACTCAATTTTAATTCCTTCACACTGTTAGCACTGCCTGCGTACACGACAGAAGACTCAGTCATAAGCTTCAGATGGAGTAATTTGTGCATTTTGCTTCTCTGAGCCGTGACAACCTGACGATATGTTACACAGAGTGCTGGTGGGTAAGAAGTTCTTGAACAAATGCAGTCTGCAGTCCCAAGCGCCAAATTAGTCTTGAGCATTGTGCGATTCAATTTGTTTCTCCGGATCTTTGACATTGTATTCTGGGTCAGAATTTCACTAAACACGAGGTGTCGACTCAGTGACTGTTCATGTCTAATGTGTGAATGATAATTTACCTATATCCTGCTGTTATGTATGAAGGATGTAGAACTACATTTATGAATGTGTTAACGATTTTATAGATCATTTTAATGTTCCAAAATATTCAGTAAAATACTTTACTTGATATTAGTGCCCAAATTTCAGGTGCTGAATAATGTACATGTTCAATCTATTTAAACAATTCTTAGCTCACATTTTATCGTTTCAAATTGATTCCTACATGTCTCTATTATGCCGTGGTGACAGGGGGCGTGGAGGTATCCCTCCTTGCCACCACTTCTTACGCTGTAAGGGGTTAACACAATAATCCTAGATTACCCTCGGCTAGGATTCTCCTGGTTCTGGACTTCCTTCGTTGCATACAGCTGCTACCATCTTATTACATCTTAAAAAGGGGTGATGAAAGTACTAAGGGCCGGTAGCGCGGTGGTCGAGCGTTCTCTTTTAGCTGGCCATTTCATCACTGTCACCTCTTATTATGTAGAGCGGGCGTGTCGGGTCTGGCCCTCCTCTACCTATCGACTGTCACACCATATATTATCCTCTACGACAGGGGTGGATTTGATATCTCACCACTGTCCCCAATTATTATGTCTTAGTGACGGGGTGGGTTACAACACACTAAATCACTCGGTCTGCCATTTCTCTTTGTCTAGTCCCTTAGCTACGTCAGTTAACCCTTTGTTGACTCGGCTCACCGCCGTTGCCATACGTAATACTTCGATGTAAGGGGTGAGTAAAACACAGTTACTCTCTCTCTCTCTACGTCAGCCACTTTGCGTTGGCCGATCCCCACCTCTGCCATCACTTTGTTACGCTTGAAGGGGCTAATGAATTATCATAAAGTATATCTTCCCGTGTTCCCTCTCGGGACGCTATCTCTCTGTCTCCTATTGGTCTCTCGCCCTTAACTTGGATTCTCATAACCCTTACTGCTTGTTGCATTCGGCTGCCGTTGCCTGGGGTCAATTCTGCCTTCGCTTGGGTCAGGATCGCTTTGGATCGGTCGTGGACGGGTTGGTTCGGGGAAGTAAATCGAAACTCCCTGTGTACATCCTACTCTAAAAGTACACTGATCTATTTACACTGTTATTTACAATCCTATTTACAGTATTAACAAGGCCGACTTTCAGTCGGGACTACATAGTGTCTTTACGTTACTACGCTATGAATCTCCCCTTATGTGGTGTACAACTGGAGTCTGTCTCTCTCTCTCTCTCTTCTGTTTCGACTCCTGAAGTTATGCAAGCATTCGTCGTTCGACGTGAACCTTTATCCTGTCTCCATTTCCTACTACTCATTACATACTACTACACTATCCTATCGTAAAGTTTCACCCTTAAAATAATTTACCCCAAGTTATACATATTGAGAGCCCACATACTATATTTATCACAAAAACCATTAGTCGTAACTATAACGCAAATGTGCGTAGTCTACACACTACCAGTAATTTTAACACATACACCATAACAACAGCCATATTGCCCGGACTATCTTCCTAGGCAATTACTTGTTACATAATTATTCTCCCCTAAGGGCTCACCAGGCACACTGGAGATTGCTGTCAACATTTTTCACAACACTTTTATCAACCATAATATTTAACAACATGGCTTATATGAGTAAACGTGACTTACTTGGAATAAGAGACGCAGGCCAACTTCCACCACTCGTAAGGCCCATATTGAATAGAGCCTCCGGCTGACAACTGAATATTATGTTTGAGATCAGACCCCTATGTCTCATAAATTCAGCAATTTATATCTTTAACTTGCTGACTCTGCGGTTGACGAAAGAGGGAGGTTATCTCCTCTTTTTGTAGTCAATCTCCGGTGGAAGGTTTCCATTGGCTACCTTTTGGCTGTATGTGGGCCCGTGGTCCTCTTTGCTGCTTATTTAATAATATTATCTTTACTCCAGTGTCCCGCAACGCGACTTGCAGAAGTGCTTTTGCGCATTCTGCTAGATCAGGCATTCTTAACCTAGATTGCCTGTCCATGTGTTGACATACTAATGTAATTGCTGTAAAACGTTTGTCGCAATTCTTGGAACATTTAGGCAATGCCTTTTTGACTTCTAGTCTCAAAATTGCCTACGTATATTTATCACAAAATCCATGGTCGCCACTATGCACAACAAATATGCGTGCTCCGCATACTACCAGTAATCATAATACACTATAACGACAACCATGTTTACCACACTAACCCTTGCCTGTTACTTGTTACGTGATTTCTATTATTCTCCCCTAAGGGCTCGCTTGGCACACTGGGGTTTGCTTTCAACATTTTACCACAACACTTTTACCAACAACAATAAAGTTTAACAGCATGGCTTATATGAGTAAAGAGATTTACTTTCGATAAGAGACGCAGGCTAGATTCCACCACTCGTAAGACCCATCTCGAATAGAGCCTCCGGCTAGCAACTGGTTGTTACGTTTTTAGATCAGATCCCTAAGTCTCATTAATTCAGCAATTTATACCATTAACTTGCTGACTCTGTGGTTGGCGAAAGAGGGATATTGGCTACTCCCTTTGTACTAATTTCGGAGTAGAGGGTTTTCATTGTCTCTTCCCTGGCTGTGGGCGGGGCCGTGGCACCTCTTTGCTGCTTATTTAATAATATTATTATACCACAGTGTCCCTACAACGCGACTTGCAGAAGTGCTATTGCGTATTCTGCTAACTCAGGCATTCTTAACCTAGATTGTCTGTCCAGGTGTTGACATACTAATGTGATTGCTGTAAAACGTTTGTCGCAACTCTCGAAACATTTAGGCAATGGTTTCACTTTTCATTCTCAAAATTTTGCTCCGTAACAGTCTCTAACCGTAATCAAGTTACACGCGTCAAATTCCAACAGACAGCATACTTCACTCAGTGTCTGTAATTTGGTTCCATAGTAACGTGGGCCTCTCCACATGCCTCCCTTAGTGGAACTCCATGGTGGGCCTTGCGTTATGAAGCAGGAAACCCTGATATCCTGGCCTAGTGGGGCGTATTGTCTCGTGAGCTGCTCTGAATTGAACTCTGGACTGCGATGTGCTGACTGGCAACCTGGTGGCCGCATACGTAAACAGTCTACTGGACTGCTTTTGATGGTGGCGGTCCTGACCTACGCAGATAATTTTGTGTGCCTGAACATGCGCTGTGCCAGTCGGTTCGGATTAACATTGCTCCAGAGAAGTGAGTTTTCAACTCTCCGCTCCCCGCGCCCGCGCTCGCACATCCTCATTTATGGCGGGTTACACCTCTGCTTCTACCTTGTGTAATGGATACTCCCTTTCCCTCTAAATAGCGCGTCTTCTGTTAAGCAAATAAATACATTGGTGCTGCCTAGAACTCAGGGACACTTTTCAGTCACATCTGAAGACTTTGGTGCAGATGCGATCCAAGTGATTCTATGCAATGTTTCTCATTAACATTCATTTTTCCCGGTTGTGTACTACACCTGCATTCTTAACCTCTGTCCCGCTAACGATAAGAACGTAAAGCTATCCCTGTAAGAGGACGTGAAGGCCCATAGGGTAGTGAGACATCGAGGCTCCAACATTTTCTAGACATCTGGCTCACAGATATCGGCGTGGTAATCAGTCCTACGCGGAGACTACCCTTAAACCTAGCAAGATTCTGGTACTCATTTCTGATGGATGCTGAGTCTACCCCAGGGTCCTAGTGCGGCTGGAAGAATTAGGTCAATTGGAAAATCAAATGACCTCATTGGGAATGGAATGGTTTTGTAGAATAATGCCTCAATATATTACGATACTCAGTGGCCCCATAATAAGGAAAGTGGGCTAACTCCTCCATGAAGACGCAAAGAGTAGTGGATGTGACAGTCCACGTAGTCTCAACCTCGGTAAAGGTCAAGTTGTACCTGTGCTAACTAATTGATCACTACGTCGTGAAGGCTTATGAGGGACTGGATGTATAGATCCAGATTTTCTTCACCTCAGCACTAGTTGGAGGTGAGTGGTCAGCTTCTCGCTCAAGAGGGGTTATCCTGAGAAAGAACCCAATACCCACTGGAAAGGAGACTGGATGATTTAACGTACCTTTCTTAATACTTGAAAACAAAATTAGCTAACTGATAATTAAGAAACTGAGGCCAATATTTCTTTTTATGAGTTGTTTCATGACCCTTTCAGCACATCACAGCGTATAACGTGAAATGGTACAGTGATCGGTGATTAATGAACTGAAAGGTTCTGGAAAGAAGTGGCAGGGCCTATTCTAGGTGTTATCCTTTTATTTACCTGAAGTCAAGGTTAGGTTAAGTCAGTTAGGATTCCCGGTGTCACCACTCACCTCCATATAGTTCCGAGGATAAGAATGCAAGGAGCTATACATCCACTCTCCCATACATCTTCATGGTGTGGTCCGTAATTTGAAAAAGATTCACTTTTCCACCTCTTCCTAAGACGGATGTTCTAAGAATAAATATAGGCAGTGAGTGATATTATAATTTCTTGTTTTCGTCGGAAATTTGGAGGGATATATTCCGATAGGATACATTGACCTCCTTTGTTAAAGCCGTTACCAAAAATTGTCCATTGGCTACTGTAACAGACTGAGAACACTGGTGTGTTTGTAACTTCCCTGTAAAGTATGGAGTTTGGCGATGGCGCTGTAATTACATGTAGTTATGGCGGGTGTGTTAAAGTGGACAGTAAATCAAATCTCCAATCCAAACCCCGCTTATTGTCACTTATAAACGTGACAATATATTGTGACGTGTTGCGCTATGCAGGACATCCCTCCCCCCACCAGCGGTGACGTAACACCATCAGAGCGCTGTCGTTACTAGGGTAGCAGGCAAGTCAACACTCCTTCCCCTACCCCTCTAGCGGTTACATGGCCAAGGGGTGCCGCGGTTACTATGCAGCCGTAAACAACTCCCGACAGCGTTGCCAGTAACACCTGTAAACACGGC
>NW_019733907.1:15982-29469 GCF_002891405.2 Cryptotermes secundus
CCCCCCGTTCATGACGTCACGGCAGGTCATGGCGGTTATGTTTCCCGCCGGTGAATAGAAGCCGCTAGAAGAAAAGATGTTACTGAGTTTCATAAGTTAAGTTAAGTTACCGTTCTTAGAAATCGAGGTAGCAACCATGAGTTCGATCATTCATATCCAAGTTGGACAGTGCGGCAATGCAATTGGTGAAAAGGTAAAGATTTACACATGTTGAATAAGACATTTTAACCTTAAACGGACGAATGTCCTACATACAGGACGCAAGCAGCAAACCATTTTGGCCGAATGTGTATTACAGTTATTATTTTGTATTGCTAGTGGGGTAGGACTAAGTCCCTTGTACTGCTGCCACTTCTAGCCTATTGTACCATACTATTACAGTTACTTTGCATCACTATTTTTCGAGTTTTTGGTAGATTTTTACGTGACTAACATAAGGCTACTGTGGAAGTGCCCATTTCGGTTACAACGACATTCGTTTATAACGACACTATTTTTAGGTCCCTTTCATGACGTTATAACCAAGTTCTACTGCATATATATTTTAATTTTGGTATATTCTCTGATGAAACTTGCTTTTCAATGGGTCTTCTACTGTCCCGTTGTAATATTTTTTGTGGTTGACTGGACCTTTCACTGCTTGCTGCCATGGCGCGTTACTAGGGCCCGGATCTATGTGCTAAAAGCACCTAAAATGTGCACCAATAATAAAACAATATTCACTTAAACAGGTCACTTTATTCAGACTCGCCTATTTACATGCATCATTCACTGCAGAAAGTAGCATCACAATAGGCAACTAGAAGTCTTTCAAGGTTTTCTGGTTACAAACTACGTCTGTTGTCCGTCAAAATTAGTTTATAGGCTGAGAATGATCTTTCCACATCAACTGATGTGATTGGACAGTGTTTGTACACTGGCGCCAAAGGTTCAGAACATTCATCTGGCAAAGATATCCTAATTCCACTCAAGTACTGACTGATTGACTGAATATTTTTTAGTCCTATGTTTGAATTCAACATCATTTCTAACTTGCATCCAACATCTTCTCTCCAGTTTCATCTGGAGCGAAATTCAGTGAACAAGTGCACCACAAGATTCTAAGCTCTCAGTGGCTTTGAAACTGTAGAAAAATATGCATGGATAAAATTCACATCTTGATAAACAGTATCACTTCCAAACACCACTTTTGCTTCACGGACACATGCATACTCATCTTAAAGTTCTATAACCACTTCTTTTACTTGATTGAAATTCTCCTGATAAAATGAAACTGTGGATAACCATGTCCCCCACCTAATTAGGACAGGTTCAGGTGGCAGAAAAACCTGAAGTAGGCAGTCTTTGTAGAACTGGACATGAGTTGGTGCTTTCAGAAACAGTTTTTTTCCACTTGCAATTAAATTGTTAACAGCTAGAAACTGTGTGCATATTTTTCCTCTAATACGGTGTAATCCATGCGCTAAATAGGGTACATGTATAAAATTTGGATAAAATACTTGTAAGGCCTTTGCTGCTTTCAACATATAGGAAGCTCCATCTGTGGGTAATACACACACCTTACAACAATTATTCTCAATTTCAGATGGCCATAGTAGTCGCAGAGAATCGTTTACAAATCTTGCTATTGTGCTATGGTTGGTTTTCTATAGTACTTTGCAAGCAAGAAGATGAGGGTTGCCGGGTTTGTCTGGATGTAGCTTACCAACTACGAAATTTCAATGTATCGGCTACATAAATCAGTTGTCTAATCCACTGATATCCAGATATCCCTCCGATGTCAGAACGGATTGACTCCAGAGTAGATTCATACACCAAAAGCAGATAATTTTTTACTGAGAGTTGATTCATCTGGGATGTTTTGAATTACACAATATTTCTCCAGAAATGATCACATATCTGGATTGCTTAATTTATTCCATGGAATGTTGCTGCATACTAAAGCCTTACAAAGATCGGCTGAAAATGCATTAACAGAGGACTTGGGTTTGAACTGTGTAAGAAGTAATAGTTGTGTGCTGTTCTTCCCCTTCTTTTCCATAATATGTGCAGTCGTTCTTGGGTGTTGTTTAAGATGAAATTTCTTTTCACATTTTACTTCCTTTGCGCAAACTTGACAGTACACGATGACACCGTCTGATGAATAGTCACTATTATCCGACACCCACTTGTTTTTTAAATATCTACTGCTGCATTTTTCTTTAGGCATTTTCAGTACACGAACACTTTTTTGATGCAGACTGTTAAAGAAAAAAGTAACACATTAACTGAAGAGACTTCTCTCAAAACCAACCCTCTGATGCTACTGTCTGCTGTGGTGGTCAAAGGAATGTAGGAAAATCCCACCCCCTCCCTTTCAAAATAGCCAAGCTACCTGCTTGTATTGTAAGTGGTAAAAGTGTCATTACTGAGAGAGTTGAGAATAGCAACTGGCAAGGGATGTCCAAAACACAGGCAAAACCGATGTTGTTAGAGAATATTGAAAATCCTTAATTTCAAACATGTATGCAGAAATATGCTCTTATATTTAGAATATGCAGTAATGGTCAAAAACTCTCAAAATATGCATTTACATATCCGCATATACATTTTAAAAAAATCCAGGCCCTATTCATTACAAAGTTTTGTGCATGGGGTGGAATGCTCTGGAAACGAAATTGTCGTAGATTACTTGATTATGGAACGACATCTAGACAGACCTGATGACGGACTATAGTAATTGACATCCCCCCATTTTTTGTGATGTACATATTCCAATGCCATGTTACGTGGGTCTCTTGCGGCCTCTTGTTGCAGATGGAGGAAACTGCCTTTAGTTATGGAGGGTAGCTGTGGATATATTGAATAAGCAGTCGCGGACAGTAGACAAGGGGTCTCTAAGTTTCCAGATTTTCTACAGAGAGAACTCTGAAAAGGGTCTAAACATTTCCAAATTCGCTTTCTATCCAGATTTTTTCCTATCATTCCAACATGTAAATCTGAAATAAAAGGATATTGCATATTGACCTGCAAGTGTAATGAGTAGCGATATTCTTCATTCAACCGCTGTAGGGAAATTTCCCCATGTGATTGTTACCATAGTAGAACTATGATGCTGTAACTGCGAAAATAATTTTGATTCCTGTCACTGTAAGTGATATGTAGTAATCTGTTTGGAGTAAAAGTGGGCCACTACCACTTTCACCACGAGCCCTTCCAGAAAATTATGTACGTACTTGTATATATCCAAAAATATAAACAAATTTTGATTTCAGTGTGAGCAGTTCATATCTAAAGATGAGTTGTTTGTGGTTCAGAGTAGAAGAGTTAGAGGCCACTACCACTTTCTGCAAAAACCTTTTAGTTCAATGTAGAAAATCATGATGTACATAAACTGACATCAAATGACATAATCAGCTCCATGCAGCAGTCATTCATAAGCTGACAGTCACACATGGTAGTGAATCTTCAGTTTTCATGAATGGCCTATTTTGTGACTGGGCAAGCAGCTGGCCACTTATACTGAAAGACTGTGACCCCTCTACATGGGATTAGAACATTGTTCTTTCAAATTTATAGCGCAGCTGTTAGCTATTTGTATTAATCCTGGAAAAGGAAAAATCTAACGTCTAAGGAGTTTCAAAGTTTCATTTCGTTCTTAGGACACCCTTCACACCCTGTATAAACTCAGTAGGAAAGCATTTGTAGGTTGACACTAGCCAAAACTCTCACATTTAACTCACCTCTCCCTTCAGGGTTACATCAAAGTGAATTAATTAAAGGGAATAGTGTCAAAGAGAGTTGTACTCCATGAAAGTAGGTAAGTGTAAGTAAATGAATCTGGACGGACTAGGGAGCTGGATAACCTGAGAATGCGCACATAAAGATAATGACTTCAACACTGGAATACCACATTATATAAACAACAAAGAGATGTTGTGTTTTCTACCCATACAAGCAGGTAAAAATTCCAAGAAATAGTATCGGTATTTAACATCCAGCTATGTTACTTTTTTTCATTTTGCCTGATATTTACAAGACTTATACTTGTAATATTCAGCAATTTTTGCGAGGCAGTCCAAGCTGTGCTATGGATGTCTCAAACCCACGGTCAAAGCTAAGCGAAAATAAATGAAGTGAATAAATTAACAAATGTGAAAACTGTTACATTTATGATTGACTGGTTTGGTAGATCTCAAGCTCATCTTATGCTTTTTTTCTCCAGTTCTGGAAAGTCATCTGTGATGAGCACGGTATCGACCAAGCTGGCAACTACTATGGTGACAACAACCTCCAACATGAGCGAATTAATGTCTATTTCAGACAATCTAACAAAGGAACTCATATTCCCCGCGCCATAGTGGTGGATCTTGAACCCGGCACAGTGCAGTCTGTCAAATGCGGGCCTTTAGGTCAGCTTTTCTCACAGGACAACTTTGTTCATGGTTCGACAGGTGCTGGCAAAAACTGGGCTAAGGGTCGCTACAATGAAGGTGCTGAGTTGGTGGACATTGTGTTGGATCTGTTAAGGAAAGAGGTGGAGAATTGTGACTTTTGTCAGGGTATCCAGCTGACTCACTCCTTGGGAGGTGGAACTGGTTCTGGCATGGGCACATTGCTTATTTCCAAGTTCGAAGAGGAATATCCAGATAAGATAATCAGTACATACTCAGTTCTACCCTCGCTAAAGGTACCCAGCGATAGGACTGAACCTTACAATGCGATATTATCAATGAACGAGATGATTGAATCTACTCACCAGACATACTGCATTGACAACGAAGCCCTCTATGACATTAGCTTCAGGACGCTGAAAATCACGCTACCCACATATGGTGACCTGAACCATCTGGTGTCCCTCACTATGTCTGGTGTGACCACTTGCCTCAGGTTCCCAGGTCAGCTGAATGGTAATCTCCGTAAATTTTCTGTCAACATGATCCCATTCCCACGTCAGCACTTCTTAATTCCAGGCTTTGCTCCTCTCACCTCCCGTGATAGCCAACAGTACCGAGCCCTGACTGTACCCGACCTAACTCGACAAATCTTCGATGCGAAGAACATGATGGCCGCCTGTAACCCATGTCATGGCCGTTACCTCACAGTTGCTGCTGTCTTCAGAGGATGCATGTCCATGAGACAAGTTGATGAACAGATGTCCAACATGCAGAACAAGAACAGCAGCCACTATGTTGATTGGATCCCAAACAACCTTCAAACTGATGTTTGTGACATCCCACCCAGCGGACTGAAGACGGCTGCAACCTTGATTGGTAACTCGACTGCCATCCAGGAGCGTTCAAGCGTATCTTAGAGCAGTACACACACATGTTCAGGCACAAGGGTTTCTTGCACTGGTACACCAGTGAGGGAATGGAAGAGATGGAGTTCAAAGATGCAGAATCAAACATGATTGACCTGATATCTGAGTACCAGCAGTACCAGGACGTACCTACTTATTACGAAGCAGATTTTTAAGCGGAGGAGGAAGGTGATGTTGAAGATGACAATTAAACATCCAAAACGCCATTTTTGTATTGCCTTAAAATTTTGCAGCGTTTTCTAATTTTGCACTTTTTTTATAATAATTTGTTCCTCTCTTTTTTCATTTGCAATACAATGCAGCGATACTGCCTGAAGGAAACACTCTGTGTTCCATAGTAAATGGAGGAAAATTATTTTACTGAAAATGGATGTGTTGGAGTTGATTAATTTCCTTGGGCTTATTTATGTTGTTCTTTTGAAATTGCCTCCCAGAAGGCAACTACTTATGTGGATGCAGAGTTTGATGAGGAGCAGGAAGGTGATGCTGAAGATGACAATTAAACATCCAAAACGCCATTTTTGTATTGCCTTAAAATTTTGCAGCGTTTTCTAATTTTGCACTTTTTTTATAATAATTTGTTCCTCTCTTTTTTCATTTGCAATACAATGCAGCGATACTGCCTGAAGGAAACACTCTGTGTTCCATAGTAAATGGAGGAAAATTATTTTACTGAAAATGGATGTGTTGGAGTTGATTAATTTCCTTGGGCTTATTTATGTTGTTCTTTTGAAATTGCCTCCCAGAAGGCAACTACTTATGTGGATGCAGAGTTTGATGAGGAGCAGGAAGGTGATGCTGAAGATGACAATTAAACATCCAAAACGCCATTTTTGTATTGCCTTAAAATTTTGCAGCGTTTTCTAATTTTGCACTTTTTTTATAATAATTTGTTCCTCTCTTTTTTCATTTGCAATACAATGCAGCGATACTGCCTGAAGGAAACACTCTGTGTTCCATAGTAAATGGAGGAAAATTATTTTACTGAAAATGGATGTGTTGGAGTTGATTAATTTCCTTGAGCTTATTTATGTTGTTTTGAAATTGCCTTCCAGTTTATTCACAAGGTTTTATGTGTTGTGTTCTCTAGGCTGAATAAAGAGGTGCTGCAAAATTCTACATTTCTTATATTTCACCTTGATTCATTTTCCTTATTCATGGGTTATTTTGCCTTAAGCTGATTATGCCCCTCATTCTGTACCACAAATTTTGTGTTACGGTGTTGCAGGGTAGGGAAGTGGTGTAATTGTAAGGGTCAGCTTGTCACCCAGAAGGGGGGAGAGGAGAAGTCTCTGGTCTTGACCACAAGACATGAAGTGGGGGTAGTGGAAGTGTGATTACATTTATTCTTAACCCTCGTGCTAGTCAGAAGGGAGTGGGCAAACTGTCACAGAAGTTGAGATTTCCAGTCTGTGGCCTGAGACATTCATACAGTATTTCTTCTTGTAAAGCTATGATATTGTATGTCAGATATACTTATCTTCTGGAAATCTCTTAATTGATTATTTACAATATTTTCAGGTATGTTACCACGTTTTTAAGGTTATGACATTGAGCGGGATGAACGTAACTGTTGCTTGTTGATTGTAGGGTAGCTTGGAAGTTTGCAATTATAGTAGAAGTAATATTGAAAGTAAATACAGTATAATGGTTTGTATATTGTGTAGATTTGCAACATGTACATTGAATATGAAGTTACACTGGAAATGGTTGGGATATTGTGACTTAGCAGTTATCGTAGAGGAGAGGGATTTCATCACAAAGACTAATTCCCTGCAGAGGCCGCACCATAGCTCCAGCGGTTAGTCACCGGCTTCCCACCACAGTGGCCCGGGTTCGATCCCGGGTCTGTTCAAGTGGGATTTGTGGTGGACAAAGTGGCACTGGGGCAGGTTTTCTGAGTGTACTTTGGTTTCCCCTGCCAATCTTCATTCCACCAATTGCTCCACAATCACCCTCACCTATCATCTGGGGCTGGTACAATAGGCCAGAAGTGGCTGCAGTGCAAGGGATTTAGTCCCACCCCACTAGCAATAAAAAAAAATTCCCTGCAGTCTGTATACTAAAATTGCATGGTTACATGCCTCCCCTTCTTTGGTCGGCATCCAGAATTTAAAATTATTTGCCTTGTGACACAAATGATGCTGGTACCACTCAGTGCCAGTCATGTTGGCATATACAGCAGGATCAATTAAGAGTTTTCAAAGAATTGGAGACATTTGCTCATTGGTTCCAGTTCTATTTATTTATTCTTTCTGAATAAAGGTTTCAATTATGAAAACTGCAACCCATCAGAAAGGACTAATGACCCAACTTCGGGTTGTGGCTTTGCATCAGGGAACCACTGGTGTAATTGTAGATTCATTCTTCAACATTCACAAGTTCGAAATATGAAAAGTATGGAACAGATCGATGTACAGGTTTAGCTTCATTTGCTCTCTCGGGTTCTTTTCTGTAAGCAAGACCTTTGGAATTCTCTGTGCGAGATATTGAATTCATTTCTCAGACAGGACGAGGATAAACGATCTTTTATGGCAAATATAAATTTTAAAGTCAGTAATTATCCATTTAATCCATCCAAATCAAACTTAGAGAAGTAAAGTGAATAATAATATTAGCTTAAATAAGACAAATCAAGATCATATAAAAAGAAATTCCTCCAAAAAATTCTCTAGTCTATTGATTTTACCATCAGAATATCAGGAATGATTAATACAATTGAGGAATTACTTAGCCAATGGGAATCCAAATTACCCCATGTGTTCTGCTTCCCAGAACACCACCTAACTAAGCCTGAAATGACACATATAGTCATAAAATGTTATAACTTAGGATCTTATTTTTGTCGTAAGTCCAGAAAGAATCGTGGTGTAAGTATTTTTGTTCATCAAAACTAATTTATACCTATTGATCTGGATGAATTTTGTATTGACCAGGAAATTGAAGTTTGTGCAATAAAGCTACATCATTTTTCTTCTGATATCTATATTTTAACTGTATAAAGATGTCCAACAGGAAATTTTTTATACTTTTTAAATAATCTAGAATCCATTCTTACACGAATATACACAAATTCATCAAATATTATATGTGGAGATATAAATGTTAATTATTTAGATGATGGCAGTACTAAAAAACAAAAATTGGATTCTCTGTTAGCTTCATACACTTTACGTAGTGTCATCGACTTTCCCACTAGAGTTACAATTTTTCGGCTACCGCTATTGACAGTCTTTTTATTGATAAACACAGAAATGGAATTTATTCAATAAATTTATTGTCAAATGGATTATCAGACCATGATGCTCAAATTCTTATACACTGAATAATCATAAATTCCTGAATTCACCTAATTATTCTGTTAGTACAAGAGACATAAATGAATTTACTAAATTAGATTTTAAGCTAAATCTTAATTGTGAAACTTGGGCTGACATATTTACTATAGAGGATGATGTGAATATAATATTTAATAATTTTCTTAATACCTATTTAATAGTATTTAATCATAGTTTTCCTTATAAAAATATTTCTCTAAACAAAAAATAAAACCTGGTTAACAACTGGAATCAAAACATCATGTGCATGTAAAAGAGAGTTGATGTGCGTAGCAGAAACACTGACAATCCTGAATTAGTAAGATACTACAAGAAATATTGTAAAATTTTATCTGATATCATAAGCCCAATTGCAGTAAATAAATAAATATATATATAAAGTTAGCAAAGAAGCATCATTATAGTAGGCTTATTATAAATTGTAAAAAAAAAAATTAAAACTACTTGGGTTATCATTAGATCTATAACTAATACCAAGTCAAGTTAAAAGATATTATTAGGAAGTATTGATGGGAAATCATATAATAATAATAATACTATGGGCAGTATTTTCAATAATTATTTTATAATGCCACCAAATCAAATGCAACCCAACAAACCTACTAATGTATTTAACTCCGTAAGTTACCTTTTTGAGGTGTGTGAACAACCGTTTCGAAACATAAATATGACCCCAGTAACTAAAAGAGAAATTAAAGATTTAGTCAAGTCATTAAAATGGAAGAATTCTAAAGGATATGATGAGATTCCACAAAACTTCCAAAAAATAAGTATGCCTTTTATTTTATCCCCATTAGCTTACATATGCAATAAATCATTGAGTTTAGGTATATTTCGTACTCTATTAAAATATTCACAGATAAGTCCTATTTTTAAAAAGGGAGACAAGACAATTATGACCAATTATAGGCCAATATCCTTGCTGACATCTTTTTCAAAAATTTTTGAAAAGGTCATATAAAATAGAGTTCAATATCATATAGATGCTAATAATATTCTTGCTCAAGAACAGTATGGTTTTAGAGCTAAATCATCCACTGATATGGCTACATATAATCTAATAAATAAAATTTTATTTGCACTGAATAGTAAATTATCAGTGGGAGGACTATTCTGTGTTCTAACCAAGGCATTTGACTCTGTAAATCACAATGTATTATTATCCAAACTAGAGTTTTATGGTATTAATGGCAGTATTGGAAAATTGGTTAAATCCTACCAGAGTGACAGATATCAGAGAACATTAATAAATAATAATTATTTCATGGGTATTTCTGATTGGCAGAAAGTTAAACAAGGTGTGCTGCAGGGTTCAATACTTGGCCCCTTGTTCTTTCTTTTATATATTAATGACTTGCCTTACTTAATAAATAAAACATCAAAACCAATTTTGTATGCTGATGATACCAGCATACTATGTTACAATTCTGATTCTGTGGAACATCTAATGGTAATGAAAATGATACTGAACAAAGTAGACACATGATTTATGAATAATTCGTTATCATTAAATTTTAACAAAACTCACTATGTGCATTTTTCATCAAAAGTAAATACTACTTCAAACATAAATCTAAACTATAAGGATGTTTAAATTAATAATACTTGTAATACAAAGTTCTTAGGACTAATCATAGATAATACCTTATCATGGAAAGATCAAATAAATCAGTTGGTAACTAAGCTGAATGCGGCTAGTTATTCTGTCTGCAGTTATGACTCAGGAGACTTTAAGGATGATTTATTTAGCATATGTACATTCCATTATGTCGTACGGAATAATATTTTGGGGCAGTTTGACTCATAATAATTTAATTGTCAAAATCCAAAAACGAATAGTGAGAATTATTGTGAAGGCAAGAAATAAGGACTCTTGTCGTCCATTGTTCAGGCGGTTAAATATTCTGCCCTTATATTCCCAATATATATTTTCTGTATCAATTTTTATAGTTAAGAATTTAGATATATTTAAATTTAATTCTGCTGTACACAGCATTAGCACCAGACAAGGTTTTGACTTACATTTTCCAATTAATGAATTAGCTAAAGTGCAGAAGGGTGTATATTATTCAGGGATTAGGATATTCGATGATCTACCACAAGGCATCAGGAATCTATTAAATTACATTACTGAATTCAAACAGTCTCTAAAAGAGTTTCTTCTTGCTGGTTCATTTTATTCTTAAAATGAATATTATGAATGGAACACAAGGGGTGATCTTGGTTCTTATAAATAGTATATAAAATTAACCTTCATAAGTCCTATTAACTGAAAATATATAAATAATCGTCTATTTTAGATCTGCATATAATTGGATCTACTTGAATATAAGAATAAATTAGTTAAATTAAATTGTGTAATAACCCTGGGTTGGATTAAATTTCATTCATATGTTTTTTATATATCAACATTCTAAACAGGTGTCATTTTAGGCAAGCTGTTGAAGATAAAATCACTAAACATAGTTTCTGTGATAAAACCCAGTCATATTCTTGTTAACCTAAACATAGTTTCTGTGATAAAACCCAGTCAGATTCTTGTTAACCTTATTACAATTTTAATCCTGCTTCTTCAAACTTCATAAAAGATGTGGTGTTCTCACAGAGTTGAGTATTCAGATTGTAGTCTGTTGGGTTGTGGTAGTGTGCATTCTTGTAGGTGGATGCCAGTGTCTTGGAAGAACAAGCTGCCCCCTGCCCTTAGGATTAAAATGTGATACTTCACACTTGACCCGAGAAGTTTCAGGCAGCATTGCCTCAAAAATGTCTGTATTCGACTTCTGTATATACAGATATAGAAGTTTTCTTTTATATCTCTTAATGCTACCGCTGATATTGCAGGAAACGATGGTTACAGGAGAGAAATAGCACTTCATAATCAAATTACAAACAAGCCAACAACAAAATGAAAAATGGACTATATTTAGATATCAGGGTTAGTATACACGCCATCACAATACTGAAAATACTAAGAAACCCATTGCAAACAACATATTGCTGTCAAATATGAAACTATATAATCTTATAATTTGAGCCTACCAAAACTGGTAAGCAGGACACATGAGACATTTCCCTTTACATTTGTTATAAAAACACGTGACAATGAAAACAAAAGATTCAGGGTATGCAACACATGCTAAAGAATGCAACAGTACTGAAATATTGAAGGTATGAGGAAGAATATACTCCGAAAATAAGCCAATTAATAATATAAAACAATTTACATATGTAATCCAAAGGCAACAGGCGTGACCAGAGTGGTTTGAACGGCTGCTGTACTGCGATGTGGAAAGCAAATGGAAAAACTACCACATTATCACTTTTCCTGGATAGTCTCTTTCCAAAAACAGAAGATCGCATTAAGTGGAGGAACTGTTTTGGAAGAGACTGTGGACCTGTCGTCTGACAGATTACTGATGAATGAATGAATCCAAAGGTTCATTACTGTGTTCACAAGAGCCTTACACTGGTCCCCATCCTGACCCAGATTAATCCAGTCATTGCCACCCCATTGTATTCCTCATTTTAATATTCTTCCACTTACGTCTATCTCTTCCTGGTGGTCTTTTCCACCAAAACCCTGTATGCATTTCCCTTCACTGTGGTGTGTGCTACATGCACTACCCATCCAATCCTCTTTGTCTTGGTCATTCTAATTATATCCGGCAATGAGTAAAAGTTATGAAGCTTATGAAATTCTCTCCAACCTCCCATTATTTCATCCCTCTTGGGTCCAAATGTTTGCAGGATCCTGTTCTCACCCTCAGACCAGGGCTAGGAAGAAGAAATTAATAATATCATTGAATTCCCCCCCCCCCCCCTTTGCATGGGGGAGCGATATTCCAGTCACACACTAGCTTGTACATTGCCCATATTCACTTTCCAATCTGGCCACTACAGGGATGTAGGAGTAGTAATGTGTTGGAGGTGCTGCAGCAACTTGTTTATTCATGCTATGGGGGTGTTGCAAGATGCACAAACAGGTAACATTAGTGCGATATAAGAAGAGGTAAAGCTTATACCAGTACAATCCATAGGAATATAACTGACAGCATAAAACGTGATATTCATCATTCATACTATGTTACATTTACAAGCTTGGTAAAAATGGTGATGCATCTCTCATGTGTAGTTAGTTAGTTAGTTATTGGAGAGGGTGGGTTTCCCCATTCACTTAGACCAGTATTGGTCCATTGTGCTTTTCTCTATGATATTCTACCAGTTTCTATACCCTACCGATATTGGTGCGTACCATCAGCCCCGACCGAGCCAGCGAGTTCGGCCTCCACTAGCTTGGCGGTATCTATAATGCTTCCCCCATCTATCAGAGGCATTGGAGACTACTGTTGGGTGGGAAACGTCCTTGAATTTGGCTCAGTGACCTCCTTTGGAGTTATGAGGTTCTTTTACGTGCCGTGAAGCTATGACACGGGACACATGGCTTAAAGTCCCTCCCGGAGGACTTGTTCCCTGAATTTTTCCGCCCTTAAAAATTCGACGACCTCCACAGGGTTTGAACCCGCGTACCACGAGTCATGAGGTGTTAATGTTACCTCCAGACTACGGAGGCCGCTATCTCTCATGTGTAACTCTCAGCATTATATTTGCTAGAGCGAGAAAATCATCTCCATCTGATCAATGACTTAATTATATCATTAATTTTGAATGTCATATCACTGTGCAATTTAATGTAATTTGAATGACTTGCATCTTGAGTAAAGTTTCCTTTATTAGTGGTTGCCCAGCAAATGTACCTGTGACCTGAATGAAAATAATATTCAGTTATGTACCAACACTGTGCTCAGGACGCTATAAAGCAAGCACTGCAAGCGCGAGTCTGGTTGCCT
>NW_019733908.1:0-1412 GCF_002891405.2 Cryptotermes secundus
CTAGCAAGATAGCATCGCAAAGCTAAAAGCAAGAAACTCAAATCATCAAGCTAGCTAGCAACGCAAAGCAAACAAGCAAGCAAGGAACGCAACGCTAGCAAGATAGAAACGCAAATCTAGCAAACTAACAACGCAAAGCTAGCAAGATAGTAACGTAAAGCTAGGAAGATGGCAACGCAAAACCAGCAAGCTTGCAACGCAAAGCTAGCAAGGTAACAAGGCAAAGCTAGAAAACTAGCAATGTAAAGCTTGAAAGCAAGCAAAGCAAATCTAGCAAGCAATCAAACTAGCAACGCAAATTTAGCGGGCAACAACGGAAAGCTAGCAAGCTAGCAACGAAACCTAGCAAACGAGCAAAACAAACGTAGCAAGATAGCAACGCAAGTCTAGGAACCTAGCAAGCAAAAGTAGCAATCTAGCAAAGCAAAACTAGCAAGATAGCAACGCAAAACTAGCAAGGGAGCAACGCAAAACTAACATGATAGCAACGGAAAAATAGCAAGTTAGCAACGTTAAAATTGCAAGCTTGCAACGCAAATTAGCAAGCAAGAAACACAAATCAAACAAGCTATCAACGCAAAGCTAGCAAGGTAGCAACGCAAAGCTAGCAAACTAGCAAAGTGGCAACGCAAAACTAGCAAGTTCGCAACGCATAGCTAGCAAGCTAGCAACGCTATTTAGCAAGCGAGCAACGCAAAGCTAGCTAGCTAGCAACGCAAAAGTTAGCAAGCTAGAAACGCAAAGCTAGCAAGCTAGCAAAGCATATCTAGCAAGCTAGCAACGCAGAGCTAGCAAGCTAGCAATGCAAAGCTAGAAAGCTTGCAACCCAAAGCTAGGAATTTAACAACGGAAAGCTAGCAAGATAATAACGCAAAGCTAGCAAGCTAGCCACACAAAATAGTAAGATATCAACGCAAATCAAGCAAGATAGCAAAGCAAATCTAGCCATCAAGCAAGATAGAAACCGCAAAGCTAGGAAGCGCGCATCGGAACGCTAGCAAGCTGGCAACCCAAAGCTAGCAAGCCAGGAACGTCAAGCTTGCAAGCTAAAACGCAGAGCTAGCAAGCTAGCAACTTAAAGCTAGCAAGCTAGCAACGCGAANTACGCATAGCTAGCAAGCTATTAACGAAAATTTAGCCAGATAGCGACGCAAAATTAGCAAGCTGGCCACGCAAATCAAGCAAGCTAGCAACGTAAATCTTGGAAGTTATAAAGCTAGCAAAGCAAATCTAGCAAGCTAGCAACGCAAAGCTAGCAAGATAGCAACGCAAAGCTAGCAAGCTAGCAACGCAAATCTTGCAAGCAAGAAAAGCGCACAATCAAAAATCAAGCAAGCAACGCAAAGCTAGCAAGCTAGCAACGGAAACTTGCAAGCTTGCAAATCAAAGCTAACAACCTAAAACGCAAAGCT
>NW_019733909.1:0-8012 GCF_002891405.2 Cryptotermes secundus
TGCGTTCCTAGCTTGATATCTTTGCGTTGCCAGCTTGGTAGCTTTTCGTTGCTAACTTGCTAGCTTTCCGTTGCAACTTGCTAGCTTTGCGTTGCAAGCTTGCTAGCTTTGCGTTGCTAGCTTGTTAGCTTTTCGTTGCTAGCTTACTCTCTTTGCGATTTTAGCATGCTAGCTTTGCGTTGCTAGCTTGCTAGCTTCGCGTTGCTATCTTTTAGCTTTACGTTGCTAGCTTTGCGTTTCTAGTTTGTTATCTTGCTCGATTTGCGTAGCTAGCTTGCTAGCTTTCCGTTGCTATCTTGCTATCTTTGGGTTGCAAGCTTGCTAGCTTTCCGTTGCTAGATAGCTAGCTTTTGTTTGCTATCTTGCTAGCTTGCTAAATATGCGTTGATAGCTTGCCAGCCTAGTGTTGCTAGCTTGAAAAATTTTGCGTTGCTAGCTTGCAAGCTTTGTGTTCCTAGCTTGCTAGATTTGCGTGGCTGGCTTGCTAGTTTTGCGTTGCTACTTTGCGAGCTTTCCGTTGGTATTTGCTAGCTTTGCGTTGCTATCTTACATGCTTTGGGTTGGTAGCTTGCTAGCATTGCATTGCTAGCTTCCTAACTTTGCGTGGCTAGCTTGCTAGCTCTGAGTTGCTAGCTTGCTAGCTTTGTGTTGCTAGCTTTCTAGCTTTGAGCTGCTAGCTTGCCAGCTTTGCGTTTCTAGCTTTCCAGCCGTTAGTTGCTATCTTTATATCTTTGCGTTTCTAGCTTGCCAGCTTTGCGTTGCTTGCTTGCTAGCTTTGCGTTGCAAGCTTGCTAGCATTGCTTTGCTTGCTTGCTAGCTTTGCGTTGCAAGCTTGCTAGCATTGCTTTGCTTGCTTGCTAGCTTTGCGTTGCAAGCTTGCTAGCATTGCTTTGCTTGCTTGCTAGCTTTGCGTTGCAAGCTTGCTAGCATTGCTTTGCTTGCTTGCTAGCTTTGCGTTGCAAGCTTGCTAGCATTGCTTTGCTTGCTTGCTAGCTTTGCGTTGCAAGCTTGCTAGCATTGCTTTGCTTGCTTGCTAGCTTTGCGTTGCAAGCTTGCTAGCATTGCTTTGCTTGCTTGCTAGCTTTGCGTTGCAAGCTTGCTAGCATTGCTTTGCTTGCTTGCTAGCTTTGCGTTGCAAGCTTGCTAGCATTGCTTTGCTTGCTTGCTAGCTTTGCGTTGCAAGCTTGCTAGCATTGCTTTGCTTGCTTGCTAGCTTTGCGTTGGTAGCTTGCTAGGTTTGCGTTGCTAGCTTGCTAGATTTGCGTTACTAGCTTGCTAGCTTTTCGTTGCTAGGTTGCTAGATTTGCTTTGCTACCTTGCTAGCTTTGCGTTGCAAGCTTGCTAGCATTGCTTTGCTTGCTTGCTAGCATTTCGTTGCTAGCTTGCTAGCTTCCCGTTCCTACCTTGCTAGCAAGGTGATGCTAGATTGCTAACTTTGAGTCGCTAGCTTGCTAGATTATTAGATTTTCATTGCTAACTTTCTAGCTTTTCTTTGCAATCTTGCTAGATTTGCGTTACTAGCTTGCTAGCTTCCCGTTCCTACCTTGCTAGCAAGGTAGGAACGGGAAGCTAGCAAGCTAGTAACGCAAATCTAGCAAGCTAGCGACTCAAAGTTAGCAATCTAGCATCACCTTGCTAGCAAGGTAGGAACGGGAAGCTAGCAAGCTAGTAACGCAAATCTAGCAAGCTAGCGACTCAAAGTTAGCAATCTAGCATCACCTTGCTAGCAAGGTGATGCTAGATTGCTAACTTTGAGTCGCTAGCTTGCTAGATTTGCGTTGCTAGCTTGCTAGCTTTGCGTTGCTAGCTTGGCAGCTTCCCGTTGCTTGCTTGCTTGGTATGCGTTGTTAACTTTATAGCTTTGCGTTTCATCTTGCTAGATTGCTAGATATGCAGTGCTAGCTTAATAGCTTGATAGCTTCGAGTTGCTATCTTGCTAGCTTGTTAGATATGCGTTGCTAGCTTGCTACCTTTGCCCTGCTAGCTTTCTTGCTTTATTATGCTTGCTTGCTTGCTTTGCGTTGCTAGCTTGCTACCTTTGCCCTGCTAGCTTTCTTGCTTTATTATGCTTGCTTGCTTGCTTTGCGTTGCTAGCTTGCTACCTTTGCCCTGCTAGCTTTCTTGCTTTATTATGCTTGCTTGCTTGCTTTGCGTTGCTAGCTTGCTACCTTTGCCCTGCTAGCTTTCTTGCTTTATTATGCTTGCTTGCTTGCTTTGCGTTGCTAGCTTGCTACCTTTGCCCTGCTAGCTTTCTTGCTTTATTATGCTTGCTTGCTTGCTTTGCGTTGCTAGCTTGCTACCTTTGCCCTGCTAGCTTTCTTGCTTTATTATGCTTGCTTGCTTGCTTTGCGTTGCTAGCTTGCTACCTTTGCCCTGCTAGCTTTCTTGCTTTATTATGCTTGCTTGCTTGCTTTGCGTTGCTAGCTTGCTACCTTTGCCCTGCTAGCTTTCTTGCTTTATTATGCTTGCTTGCTTGCTTTGCGTTGCTAGCTTGCTACCTTTGCCCTGCTAGCTTTCTTGCTTTATTATGCTTGCTTGCTTGCTTTGCGTTGCTAGCTTGCTACCTTTGCCCTGCTAGCTTTCTTGCTTTATTATGCTTGCTTGCTTGCTTTGCGTTGCTAGCTTGCTACCTTTGCCCTGCTAGCTTTCTTGCTTTATTATGCTTGCTTGCTTGCTTTGCGTTGCTAGCTTGCTACCTTTGCCCTGCTAGCTTTCTTGCTTTATTATGCTTGCTTGCTTGCTTTGCGTTGCTAGCTTGCTACCTTTGCCCTGCTAGCTTTCTTGCTTTATTATGCTTGCTTGCTTGCTTTGCGTTGCTAGCTTGCTACCTTTGCCCTGCTAGCTTTCTTGCTTTATTATGCTTGCTTGCTTGCTTTGCGTTGCTAGCTTGCTACCTTTGCCCTGCTAGCTTTCTTGCTTTATTATGCTTGCTTGCTTGCTTTGCGTTGCTAGCTTGCTACCTTTGCCCTGCTAGCTTTCTTGCTTTATTATGCTTGCTTGCTTGCTTTGCGTTGCTAGCTTGCTACCTTTGCCCTGCTAGCTTTCTTGCTTTATTATGCTTGCTTGCTTGCTTTGCGTTGCTAGCTTGCTACCTTTGCCCTGCTAGCTTTCTTGCTTTATTATGCTTGCTTGCTTGCTTTGCGTTGCTAGCTTGCTACCTTTGCCCTGCTAGCTTTCTTGCTTTATTATGCTTGCTTGCTTGCTTTGCGTTGCTAGCTTGCTACCTTTGCCCTGCTAGCTTTCTTGCTTTATTATGCTTGCTTGCTTGCTTTGCGTTGCTAGCTTGCTACCTTTGCCCTGCTAGCTTTCTTGCTTTATTATGCTTGCTTGCTTGCTTTGCGTTGCTAGCTTGCTACCTTTGCCCTGCTAGCTTTCTTGCTTTATTATGCTTGCTTGCTTGCTTTGCGTTGCTAGCTTGCTACCTTTGCCCTGCTAGCTTTCTTGCTTTATTATGCTTGCTTGCTTGCTTTGCGTTGCTAGCTTGCTACCTTTGCCCTGCTAGCTTTCTTGCTTTATTATGCTTGCTTGCTTGCTTTGCGTTGCTAGCTTGCTACCTTTGCCCTGCTAGCTTTCTTGCTTTATTATGCTTGCTTGCTTGCTTTGCGTTGCTAGCTTGCTACCTTTGCCCTGCTAGCTTTCTTGCTTTATTATGCTTGCTTGCTTGCTTTGCGTTGCTAGCTTGCTACCTTTGCCCTGCTAGCTTTCTTGCTTTATTATGCTTGCTTGCTTGCTTTGCGTTGCTAGCTTGCTACCTTTGCCCTGCTAGCTTTCTTGCTTTATTATGCTTGCTTGCTTGCTTTGCGTTGCTAGCTTGCTACCTTTGCCCTGCTAGCTTTCTTGCTTTATTATGCTTGCTTGCTTGCTTTGCGTTGCTAGCTTGCTACCTTTGCCCTGCTAGCTTTCTTGCTTTATTATGCTTGCTTGCTTGCTTTGCGTTGCTAGCTTGCTACCTTTGCCCTGCTAGCTTTCTTGCTTTATTATGCTTGCTTGCTTGCTTTGCGTTGCTAGCTTGCTACCTTTGCCCTGCTAGCTTTCTTGCTTTATTATGCTTGCTTGCTTGCTTTGCGTTGCTAGCTTGCTACCTTTGCCCTGCTAGCTTTCTTGCTTTATTATGCTTGCTTGCTTGCTTTGCGTTGCTAGCTTGCTACCTTTGCCCTGCTAGCTTTCTTGCTTTATTATGCTTGCTTGCTTGCTTTGCGTTGCTAGCTTGCTACCTTTGCCCTGCTAGCTTTCTTGCTTTATTATGCTTGCTTGCTTGCTTTGCGTTGCTAGCTTGCTACCTTTGCGTTGCTAGCTTGCTAGATTTGCGTGGCTAGCTTCCTAGTTTGCGTTGCTAGCTTGCTACCTTTGCCCTGCTAGCTTTCTTGCTTTATTATGCTTGCTTGCTTGCTTTGCTTTTCTTGCTTGCTAGCTTTGCGTTTTTAGCTTGCTAGATTTGCGTGGCTAGTTCCTAGCTTTGAGTTGCTAGCTTGCTAGCTTTGCATTGCTAGATTGGTAGATTTGCGTTTGCTAGCTTGCTAGTTTTGCGTTGCCAGCTTGATAGGTTTTCGTTGCTACATTGCTAGCTTGGCGATGCTATCTTCCTAGCTATGCGTTGCTAGCTAGCTTGCTTAGCGTTGCTAGCTTGCCAGATTGCTAGATATGCGTTGCTAGCTTGAGAGTTTTGCGTTGCTATCTTTCTATTTTTGCGTTGATAACTTGCCAGCAATGCTTTGCTAGCTTGGAAGCTTTGCGTTCTCGCTTGTTAGCTTTGCGTTACTAGATTCCTATATTTGCCTTGCTAGCTTTCCGTTGCTAGCTTGCTAGCTATGCGTTGCTAGCATGCTAGTTTTGCGTTGCTAGCTTCCTAGCTTTGAGTTGCTAGCTTGCTAGCTTTGCGTTTCTAGCATGCTAGATTTGCATTGCTAGCTTGCTAGTTTTGCGTTGCTATCTTGCTAGCTTTGCTTTGCTATCCTGCTTGCTTTCCGTTGCTAGCTGGCCAGCTTTGCTTTGCTACATTGCCAGCGGTGCGTTTCATGCTTGCCAGTCGTGCGTTGCTAGCTTTATTGTTATGCCTTGCTAGCTTGCCATCTTTGCGGTGCTTGCTAGCTTTGCGTTGGTAGCTTGTTATCTTTGCGTTGCTAGCTTGCTACCTTTGCTTTGCTAGCTTGCTAGCTTTGCGTTGCTTGCTTGCTAGCTTTTATTAGCTAGATTGGTAGCTTTACTTTTCTAACTTCCTAGCTTTGCGTTGCTAGCTATGCGTTGCTACTTTGCTATCTTGCTAGATTTGCGTAGCTAGCTTGCTAGCTTTGCATTGCTACCTTGCTAGAATTGCGTTGCTAGCTTGCTATATTTTCGTTGCTAGCTTGCTAGCTTTGCGCTGCTATTTTGTTATTTAGCTAGATTTGCGTAGCTAGCTTGCTTGCTTTTAATGTTCCCTTGCTATATTTGCGTAGCTAGCTTGCTAGTTTTCATTGCTAGCTTGGTAGCTTTGGTTGCTAGCTTAGTAGCTTTGCGTTGCTAGCTTGCAATCTTTGCGTTCTAGCTTGCTTGCTTTGCGTTCCTAGCTTGATATCTTTGCGTTGCCAGCTTGGTAGCTTTGCGTTGCTAACTTGCTAGCTTTCCGTTGCAACTTCCTAGCTTTGCGTTGCAAGCTTGCTAGCTTTGGGTTGCTAGCTTGGTAGCTTTGCGTTGCTAGCTTGTTAGCTTTGCGTTGCTAGCTTACCAGATTTGCGATGCTAGCATGCTAGCTTTGCGTTGCTATCTTGCTAGCTTCGCGTTGCTATCTTCTTAGCTTTACGTTGCTAACTTTGCGTTTCTAGTTTGTTATCTTGCTAGATTTGCGTAGCTAGCTTGCTAGATTTCCGTTGTTATCTTGCTATCTTTGGGTTGTAAGCTTGCTAGCTTTGCGTTGCTAGATAGCTATCTTCTAGTTGCTATCTTGCTAGCTTGCTAGATATACGTTGGTAGTTTGCCAGCTTAGTGTAGTTAGCTTGAAAAATTTTGCGTTGCTAGCTTGCCAGCTTTGTGTTCCTATCTTGCTAGATTTGCGTGGCTGGCTTGCCAGTTTTGCGTTGCTATTTTGCGAGATTTCCGTTGGTAGCTTGCTAGCTTTGCGTTGCTATCTTACAAGCTTTGCGTTGGTAGCTTGCTAGCTTTGCATAGATAGCTTCCTACCTTTGCGTGGCTAGCTTGCTAGCTCTGATTTGCTAGCTTGCTAGCTTTGTGTTGCTAGCTTGATAACTTTGCGTTGCTTGCTTGATCGCTTTGCGTTTCTTGCATGCTAAATTTGAGTTGCTAGGTTGTTTGATTGCTAGATTTGTGTTTCTAACTTGCTAGGTGTGCGTTGCTATCTTGCTGGCTTTGCGTTGCTAGATAGCTAGCTTTTCGTTGCTATCTTGCTAGCTTGCTAGATATGCGTTGGTAGCTTGCGAGCTTAGTGTTGCTATCTTGCAAATTTTGCGTTGCTAGCTTGCCAGCGTTGTGTTCCTAGCTTGCTAGATTTGCGTGGATGGCTTGCTAGCTTTGCGTTGCTAATTTGCTAGCTTTCCGTTGCTAGATTGCTAGCTTTGCGTTGCTATCTTACTAGCTTTGCGTTGGTAGCTTGCTAGCTTTGCTTTGCTAGCTTGCTAGCTCTGCTTTGCTATCTTGCTAGCTTCCGTTTCTATCTTGCAATCTTTGGGTTGTAAGCTTGCTAGCTTTACGTTGCTAACTTGCTAGCTTCCCGTTGCTAGCTTGCTAGATTGCTAGATTTGCGTTGCTAATTTTTTAGCTTTGCGTTGCTATCTTGCTAGTTTTTCGTTTCTACCTTGCTAGCTTTGCGTTGCTAGCTTGGTAGCTTTGCGTTGCTAGCTTGTTAGTTTTGCTTTGCTTTGCTATCTTGCATTATTTGCGTTCTCGCTTGCTTGCTTTGCGTTGCTAGCTTGCTATCATTGCGTTGCTAGCTTGCTAGCTTTGTGTTTCTATCTTGCTAGCTTGCCGTTGCTAGCTGGCTTGGTATGCGTTGCTAGCTTGCCAACTTTGCGTTGCTAGTTTGCCATATTTTCTTTGCTAGCTTACCATATTGCTTTGCTAGCTTCCCAGCATTGCGTTGCTAGCTTGCTAGCTTAGCGTTACTAGTTTGACTGTTTGGGTTGCAAACTTGCCAGCTTTGCGTTGGAGGCTGCTAGATTTGCGTGGCTAGCTTGCTAGCTTTGCGTTGCTAGCTTGCTAGCTTGCAAGCTTTGCGTTGTTAGATTGCTAGATTTGAGTTGCTTGTTTGCTAGCTTTGCGTTGCTTGCTTGCATGTTTGCGTTGGTTGCTTGATAGCTTTGCTTTTCTGGCTTGCTAGCTTTCCGTTGCTAGCTTGCTAGCATTGCGTTGCTAGCTTTCTAATATTTTTATGCTACATTGCTAGCTTGGCGTTGATAGATTCCTAGCTTTGAGTTGCTAGCTTGCTAGATTGCTAGATTTGCGTTGCTAGCTTGCTAGTTTTGCGTTGATAGCTTGCTACCTTTGCGTTGATAGCTTGCCAGCTATGCGTGTCTTGCTTGCTATCTTTGCTTTGGTAGCTTGCTAGCTTTGCATTTCTAGCTTGGTAATTTGCGTTTCTAACTTCCTAGCTTTGCATTACTAGCTTGCTAGCTTTGCGTTGCTAGCTTTCTAGCTTTGATTTGCTAGATTGCTAGCTTTACGTTGCTTGCTATCTTTGCGTTTCTTGCTTGCAAACTAGCATGCTAGCTTGGCGTTGCTAGCTTGCCAGCATTGCGTTGCTTGCTTTCTTTCTTCCTTTGAGTTTCTTGCTTGCTAGCTTTGCGTTGCTAGCTTGCTAGCTTTGCGTTTCTAGCTTCCTAGCTTTCAGTTGCAAGCTTCCTAGCATTGCGTTGCTAGCTTGCTAGCATGTGTTTCTTCCTTGCTACCTTTGTGTTGATAGCTTGCTAGCTTTGAGTTGCTAGCCTGCTATATTGCTAGATTTGCGTTGCTAACTTGCCAGGTTTGCGTTCCTAGCTTGTTTGCTTAGCGTTGTAAGCTTGCTAGGTTTCCGTTACTAGCTT
>NW_019733910.1:0-27268 GCF_002891405.2 Cryptotermes secundus
CTGACCGTCAGTTGCAACGTGACTCAGACTCAGACTCAGCAGAGTTATTCAGTTCATCGGTTCAGTCCATTCAGTTCAATTCAGTCCGACTGCAGTCTACGATCAAGCCACACAGCAAGCAACTTCAGCCAGTAGGCTTTTGTCGCCAGCGCTCGGTCTTCGGTTACATCGGCAGGCTGCGTCAGGCACGATTGCCTCGACCCTCCGGCGCTCTCACACCCGACTCACGGGGGCACCGCGCCTGGACTCGTCGGTGGTCGTGTTACGGTCTGACTCACTGGGCTTCTGGCGTAGCCACTGCCTCATGGCTCCTACGACCGCGCTCAACGACTAGCCTTTTCACCAGCCATTCACCTTAACTAGCCTTTCTCCTTACCGGCGCGCGCCCCGCTACCTCACCGGTCAGTCATTTCAGCAACCACGGTCCTTTTCAGGGCCAACAAACTGTTCCGAAGAATTGGGTTGTCATCGGAGTAATGACAAAGACTACACACATTGATAAGACATTCCCACAAGTTTTTACCCGCTTTTTAGGCATAGCTAGATTATAATAATACTGGAAAGTAGGTAAAAATTCATTATATGCATCATTTACTGAAGTTTGCCTAAAAACAGGTTCCAAGACTCCTCCTCCAATAGGTAGTTTAGGTATTGAACATGATCTTCAGTACAAGGTCTAACTGTCCTGAATTGTTCTTTAGCTGCCTCCTTTTATTTATATGCTGCATTTGTACTTATAATATTTGTGCAAAATGATCAGAGAATCCTGTTGCAATTACCTTAAAGTTGTAATCCCATAAGTATTTATTTAATATTATTTGATCTATCGCTGTTTGACTTCTAAATCCTATTCTTGTTGGGACATCAACTAGTGCTTGTAGACCGTATGAATTTAATATTATTTGTAATTGAGGATTTACACTGTTACCCAAGAAATCTATGTTGAAATCGCCTACAATAATAATGCTCTTCCTTTTGTATATTAAATTATTTATTATAGTATCCAGTATTTCAATAAATGTATTAATATTACTATTAGGAGTTCTGTAGACACGAGTAATAATTGTATTGAATTTTGTAAAGTTCAACCATACTGGCCTCGAAATGTTCTTCTTGATTCATGCTTTCAAACTGATTATAGGGCTTTGCTTCTAGATTTGATTTAATATAAATACACGAACCTCCATGCCATTTATTTTTCATACAAAATTTTGAAACAAGGGAATAGTTTTTTAAAATTATTAGTTAAATTAGTTAATTAGTTAAAATATATATTAGACTTCCTTTTCCGGTTTGTATTGCATGTATATTTATTTATACCTTCCTTCTGCGACAGCTGTTCTTCCATATATTTAAAATATAATACCTTGTCAAGCAACACTGTTTCAATTATGAAGTTCCTCTTTGCATTGTGACAAAAGAAAATGTAATATTATTACACAGGAATTAATACAATGAGTATAAAAATTACATAGAATACAGTAATTTTAACAAATAAGAGGGAAGCCAAGGAATAGGAAAATAGATAAATTATTATGGAAGGTATAATATATCTATGACCAAAAGGGAAAACAAAAAGAGACAATTTAGATACAATTAAAACATTTACAAACTACTTGAAAAACACTGTAAGAACAGTGTGCAACTGCATTAGAACAATGACCACAGATGGCTTATAACACTTAAAATAAATAAAAATTATTGACAAGAAAGAGTTCACATTCCTTCCTTCTACATTATTCAATATTAATCATATCAAGAATTTCTGGATAGGCAGAATCACTGCAATAAATGTTTATTACTTGGTTATTTTCCATTAATGATATTATCACTACTTACAAAGTTTCTATATGAAACAGACATAAATTGCATAAGACATTCTGTACACTTGTCATCTTGCACAGTTTGGCATTAAATGGTTCAATTATATCAATAATTAAATTATAACACATATAATAGACCTCTATACAGTCACAAGAATGCATTTATTTATGCAGTATGTCCCAGGAAAATTGGTACCAAAGAATATCAACTGAGCTTTGAAAAATAATATTTCATAAAATCTGAGGTTTTTGTGGCTGTGAAGATTCAGATTGCAATCTTTTGAGTTTTGACATTCTACAGTCTGGTAAGTGGGTGCCAATGTTTTGGAGGAACACCACAATATGAACATATGTCATGGCTGATTTCTGAAATTTTGATTTTCAATCTTTCACAACACATGTTGCAGCTGGAAGACCATGCAATAAAGCTCATTTCCACCAATGTATTATTAAAAAAATATGACATAAAACTGATTTTAAAGTCTGTGTTACCATGTCGTTTATAATTAATTGAATAAACCAAAAGAATTATACAAATTATGTTACTCACAGAGACTTAAGAAGTGTTTCTACTATATTTCCACTATAAGAACATTCGTTATATATGGCAACACAATGAATCAGGAAGCTGTATCAGTCTTAAAACACAATGAATCAGGAAGCTGTATCTATCTTACATATCACTGATATCAATTAATAATCACTTAAGAAAATATTCAGTGACGTCTACTTATGGCTTGTAACCCATAAGGTAAACTGAAAAGATTGAATGAAGCCTGGCATGTTATATCTGGTTGGAAACCTAGAATTGTTCAGAACTAAAATATAAATACCGCAAAAATTTGTAAAGTGTTTAAAATGTGAAAGAGGAAGATACCAGAAAGCTGAACAGCCAGTAATTTAACTATTGTGACATGTTGACCCCTACCTCCCCAGCGGTAACGTAACGCTCGCGTAATAGGCGAGTTCCCGCCCCGCCACTCCCCTCCGCGGTGACGTCACCGAGGGATATCGCGGTCGCTAGGCAACGCGAGTCAACAGCGGCGACGTTACGATAGTAACAGCGGTTACCTCCGCTAGCGTTACATAGCAACACAGCGCCAGGCAAAAAGGGTGCCTATTACTTGGCCGTTTTCCATATGGTCCGATCAAGGCTACATGGGGAGCAGCGAAGGCTATTCACAGTCAGTTGTACTGAGTCAGTCAGTGAGTCCTGGAGCTACCGCCGAGTTAGCCAGCAACTAGTCAGTTGTATTGTGGCATTTGGAGTGTACTAATTGTGATACTGCAGATAGCAGTAATCGTAAATCTGTAATTTGGGTGATTGTATGNGCTAAGAGAAAGAAATTAATTGAAATTCTCATAGAAGTCAGATAATATACTCAATTAATTGATTATGGAAATATATGAAACTTGCACATCTTAAAAGCAGTAAAAATGGTCAGAAATGTCTGAACGGAAAGAAATTAATCAAAGTGCGAGAAAGGCTTATTCTCTCACCATTATTATTCATCACATACACAAACAAAATAATGAAGAACTGGGCGATCATCCAGGCATCAAAACATCTCAATTAGAAAAAAATTCTAAAAATGCCAAAACTATGACATTTTGAAAGAGTCAGGTCCTTCTGGTCAAATGTCAACATGACCTACAGTACTCATCATACAATTTGAATAATAAAGCCACAGAATTTTCCATAGAATGAATGGCTTTTATTGGAACAAATCAACAATTTTAAGTATTTGGGATATAGCATATTCTAAAAACATTTTCAAATTATCATTAGTTTCTAGGCATACAGCAATACATATTTATAAGACACTAGTTAAACCAATATTACCTTATGGTAGATAGTGAATCATGGACAACAGGAAGAGCTGATAAGAGAAGTCTGATATCATCAGACATGTGTTTCATGAAAACTGTAAGATACACTCCTTCCCACATAACCATAACCTAACCAAACCAAACCAAACCAAACCAAAAGAACCAACCAAGAGGAAAAAGAAATTTGGGAAGACTTTAGAAACAATGGAAGGATTCTGCTTTATAATATTCATAACTGGTCTCTTAATAGGCCTATTACTGGAAAAAGTTACGATTACTATAAACAAAAGTCAAATCAGCACTGAGGGAGTTACTTGACATTTAACAGACTGATTTTGTAAATAATATTATACATTGCTTATTTTAAAACACTTTAACACAGCATCCAGCATACAAGATTTTTCTGACTGCACTGAACACATTATTAAGACCACTGATGCACTATCATTCAATGCATCGTTGCAGAAGTGTAAATATCTGAGGTATATGAAAATGGATGTGTTCAAATGTGATGTACAGTTTTATCATTCATATCAGAGTGAGCTTACTTACACAAGGCAAGTACCATAAATATTTAAAACCTGGTACATGCTTCATATAAAACTGTCACTATCAGAAGAAGAAAGCAATAACAATACATTACAATTTCTGAGGAAAGTAATGCAAAACGTAATGAATTCACACTCAGAACATCATATTCTGTACTTTCACTGATTTATTTACAAACATTCTGCATGCCACTTCACAAATGTGTTGCATTATACAGAGAAAGGCAGTATCAGTTTTGCCAACATGTTGGAATGAAAGCAGACACCACAAAACACCTACTAAAAATGTAACCTGAAGCTGCTATATAGACAGAATGCCTTAGGAATAATATTTTAGCTACCTGATGTTTGTTGCCTGTGTTCCAAGTAAACTGAAGATATACTCTGGAAATCTTAATAGACTTATAACAAATAATGACATTATAGGGAAGGCTTATAGATATGAATCCTAGATTATATGCAACAAACACACACTGCAGACCACAAGTCCTCTAAGGGGATAATACAATTATGTGCTGTGGAAAACACAAACTTCTCGTTTCCAGCAAGGGTAAGAAGTAAACTAAAACTGTGTAAGATAGTCATCATCATAATCAGTAATCTGTCAGATGACAGGTCTACAGTCTCTTCAAAAACAATTCCTCCACTTAATGCGAACTAGAGCTTTCTCCTTCAAATGACAGTATCCTCTTCTGTCCCCAAGGTCATCCAGCATCTTCTTACGTCTTCTTCCTCGTCTTCTTCTCACATCTATCTGCCCCTTTATCTTTCCTTCAATAACTTCTTTTAGAAGGCAGTTTCTGCATAAAACATGACCAATCCAATTAGCCTTCCGTTTTCTTATTTCGTGTAGGATATTCCTCTGCTCACTGACTCTAATTAACCATTATTATAAAAGAGCACTATGATGATGGCAGCTGGATTCTGACTTGGGGTAATGTTACTTGCATGGAAACAATGTGATGCTAAGCCTGCTGGACCCATGCATCCACTGTCACAAGAGTGCAGCACCTGCTGAGGTGCAGCTGGTTATAAACCCAGCAGAAGCCTTTTGAAGTTTGTGTACAAATGACTTAAAGCAAATGTTCAACTGATTAAAAAAAGAGTTCAGTGGTGTTTTCACACTCCGAGTTTCAGAACTGGAGCTTATTTAATTTGCTGTAAAATCCTCTTTAGTAAAGGACCACTTACTACCATATATTAGCATGTAATTAAATATATGATAAGTTCTCATTTTGGAGTTCACCTAATAAATTATTAAAATGATAAAAGTAACATGCAATTTACGTACTGTAAATAATTTTCCAATAGCATCTAGCAGGATCATTATACACTGACTACACACTGCAATTATTGATTATACATTTAGACAATAAAATTATTGCTGTTCGGTTTGTTCATATTCTTCTAACGTAACATGGCTCATCTACAAAAACTCAATGTGGTTTACAATCAAAATGCTTTATTTTTAATTATGCATGGACTAATTAAATATTTAAATAGATTAAATATTTAGTGCCTGGCTTTTATCTCTGTGCTTAAGTAGCCAATTCTACCCCAGCTATTTGCTTTATATATATTGTAACGTGTCGGCAGACCAGAGGAGTAACTTCTATGGAAACGTCAGAATAGACCGTTGCATAAGAAGTAACAATAGCGATACTGTAATTCCAACAGTGAGCCGTTGTACCGAGAACATCGAATCTCCACGGTTACGAGAATAAGCGAAGGTTCCCACAGAGACAACGCGATAACAATGGGTTATTGCGTAGGGAACGCGGAACCTACAATGCAACGTCTCCACCGCTATAACAGAGGGTTCGTTACCTAGCAGCTGCCAAGGTTATAAAAGCTCAGCTTCGACGAGAAGTTTTCAGTTTAGGAACATCCGCTGGAGAAGACAGTTGAGGTGTCACAGGGAATAGTTCCGGTACTCGTGATTGTGTAAGCGTGAAGAACGAACAATAAAGGTTCTACAGAATTCGACAACGGAGTAAAGTTATTTGTAGCGTGACCCACAAAACACGCTACATTGGTGTCAGAAGTGGGATTCGAGCTTAAACACGCCTTGATTTAGGAAGAAGTACTGAATTTACACAAAAAAGGGGAAAAATGGAGAAGCAAGGCATTCAGCTACTACTCGAGATGCTAAAAGAAATGAGGGCCAACCAGGAAAAGGCGTCGGCCGATAGAAAAGCCTACATGGAAGAAACGGAGGCTGATAGAAAACCTGGCGGGAAGAGATGGCCGCCTGGCGAGAAAAGATTGTTGCAGAAACTGAAGCCACCCGAGCAGAAACAAGAGCCATCCAAGAAAGGACGGCCGCCATGCGAGAGAAGAGGTTGCAAGCCAATACGGACGTCTGGCGGGAAGAGACGACAGCCTGCCAAGATGTATTGGAGCCAGTCTCAGTGAACACGAAACCTGAGGCAACGCAGAGAGAAGAAGTCCCCGTAGATGACGCCCTGAGAATACTGGTCGGAGAACCGAAGAAAAGGCGTAGGGACCAGAAACTGGCCGCGGAGTGCCGCTGCCAGACAGCGAAGGATGCAACAGGGGAAAATCGTGGGCCCCAAAAGGAATTGGCCATCACACACAAAACGACATCCCGTCGCGCGACAGTGGCACAACGTTGGAGAAATGACTCCAAGAAGGAAGCTCCCAAGGGAACCTTCGGATGCCAGCGTAAAGAATTGGCTGACGCCCGAGGGACAAGACGCCGAGAGAAAGCGGCACGGAGAACGCCAGTAAACAAGAGGGTGTCCCTCCGTGCAAAAGTAGCACGACGTAGGGGACACATCATGTGAACCAACCCAACTTGGAACAACGTTGCAAGGGGAGCCCCTAAATGGCGAAGACTTCAGCGGCCGCACCAAAGGAGCGAGAGGACAGCCAGTCGGGCACTCAGGAAAATCATCGGGCTAAAACTTGTGAAGTTACCAGCGGGACTCCCCAGCGAGTTACCGAAAACTAGACACTGGACACTGTGGAGGGGCCGACCCCCTCCAAAACGAAAAAAGGGAAAGGACCCTTATGGGAGGAACCGGTAACTTGGAAGTACCGGCCGCCCCAACAAGAATGAATGGAGAACGAATGAATGTGAGACAAGGCAACCGACAAATTCTGGACAACGGGAGTGCTCGGGGGCGAGCACCACCGAAGAAAGGGGCGGATGCGGTTGGACGGACACCGCACGAAGATGCCAGCAGACACCAAGGCCGAATGCAGACGTGCAAGCAGAACACCGCAGAATCGAAACCGAGGGAGAACCTTTAGGCTGTTCGGGGACGAACAACCTTTAGAAGGGAGCAGTGTAACGTGTCGGAAAAACCAGAGGGGTAACTTCTATGGAAACGCTACAATAGACCGTTACAGAGGAGACAACAATTGCTCCATTCTAATTCTAACAGGAGTCTCCATGGTTATAACGGAGGGTTCGTTGCCTAACAGCGGGCAAGGTTATAGGTAGCCCAGCTTCAGCGAGAAACAACGAGTCTCGGAATAGTCTTCGAAGAAGAAAGTCGCGGAATAGTCTTCGAAGAAGAAAGCTTCGGATCGCCCGTCTAAGAAGTCAGTTTGGAATATCCGTCTAAGGAGTCAGTCTCGCCGGAATATTGTGAGCAGTGATTGTAGCACTGCAAGTGTAACGCCTGTAAAGTGTGTGTAAAGTGTGAGCGAAAGGAATAAATCCGCTATATTGGGACCACGGCGTGAACTTATTTGTAGCGTGACACACAAACACGCTACAATATATTATATATAGACACAAAGTTGTCAAGTTTTTACTTTAATAAATAGGAATGTGTTCCTTGCATTAGTCATTTTCAAATTATATGTGAAAGTAAAGGTTACAAGTGATATTATAAAATTTGAAAGAATGCAAATTTAATCACAGCAAACCACTGATGTGGAATTTTTAGCTGTATATGTAACTTGATACAGAAGACTTAATATTTTTATGACACAATACTGTAACGTGTCTTGTTACTGAAGACGCCGTTCGGATTGTTAATCGGTTTATTTTACAACCTACAAGTATCGGCAAAAATTAATTACAACACTTGCTGGGTTTCACAATTTATAACCCTATTCGCAATATTCAATTCACACTGTCTCCAGTAGTCTACACATTTCATAGTACGGGAGCTATATAAGTGTCACTGTATCACACACTCCCAATTAATTCTCAGGTATCACACACTGTCACTGATTATCAAACTTTTACTCGTTCACTGCTGACTGGAGAACTGTCGATCACACACTAACTGTCTCCGGGGATGGCTATACGTTAACTCGGTGACGGCCACATTTCAACTAACTCACGCTTACGGCTCAGCCGTCTTTTATTCCGTTGCCTGTTGCCCGCGTCAACAGCGTCGTTGCGTGCCACGTCACAGTAGGAAGCGGTGTAGCGTCATAGTAAGATCTGGTGCCACGTTGTCGTGTTGCGTCAACATGTCACAATACATATGACATTTATCAAATGTTCTTATGACAAAAGCTGATAGCCAGAATGTACAAGGAAAATATAATTACAATTGATTCTGTATTTCAGCATCCCGTTGCAATTGTTCAAATTAATGTCCATTATTTATCGTCCGTCATTATTGCAACACTCTTCCATTCACCACTCAAAGTCTGTCCAGGGTGTTTTGTCTCAGCAGCTTGCCCCTCACGTTTGTAGCCTACTTTGCAGTTATGACTGCCATATGCCCTTGGTTTGCTTGTTTCCTCCACAGCATGTGGTGTTGTCTTTACTAGTAAAGTACTACTAATAAAGACAACGGCACACACTGTGGAGGAAAGTAGTAAAATACTACTAGTAAAGACAACACCACACGCTGTGGAGGAAACAAGCAAACCAGGAGCATATGGCAGTCATAACTGAAAAGTAGGCTACAAACGTGAGGGGCAAGCTGCCAAGACAAAACACCCTGGACAGACATACATTTATGAAAATGGACGACACCTCATGTGAGGTGAAATAATAAGCCCCAAAATAACGTGGGTATAATAGAAACTCTAAAGGGATTTATCTGGTTTTACCTTGAAAAGAGGGATACAGAGTGTAATTTTAACATGAACTAATACAATGTGGCAGCTTTAACACTATTTAATCAGTTCATGTATGTTGACAGTCTCAGCTGTGTCCTGTGAATATTGTGAAAATTTCCTATACTTGTTCTCATCTTTGACAGTTCTACAGTAAAAGTGACATCATCTTTGACTTTTAAAATGATTTTTTGTAAGAAAACTGTAGTAAGGTAAAATTTATGGAAGTAGAAATGGAAACTAACCAAAGCAGGGAATCACAGAGACATCAGTAAAAGGAAAATTTTGTATTTTAGTCCTTCTTTCAATAAAATAAGTTTTCTTCCTTTCCTGTATAATCTGAATTAAATTGTCCTTTATTTATAAAAATAGGACCTGTTCAGAAATGAGTAGGCATAAAAGGGATATTTTCATTCCATATTTGTAAATACTTATAAATTACATTTCTCATTAGATATTGGCAGTTGTCTTCCTTCCCTACAATTTAACATGATAGTGTGATATGACATTTTTTATTTTGCTTATAATACCATGTTAGTTAAACTGTCCATTAAAAGAACTTTAATAGAGTTCACATAATGCTAGGGTAACTTTCCAAATATAGTAAACTTTCTGTTATTAGGGTTGATGAAAGGAAAGGAATTACCAGGAATAGAAAAACACAAGTGAAAAATACATATATGTTTAAAAACAAAATCCTGACAGATACGTTTTTCACCCATCCTTACTTATTGGTTATGTATCATACAGAACTACTTTATTTCATATTATCTTTGCTTGTTTTGATAACATTTTCTTCTTTTTTTCAGTGTAGGTGGTAACAACGCTTAAAATATTCATCTGTAATCATTATTTCTCTGTTTATACTTCTTTGTGGCTATGGCACTAGATAAGAAATATAGTGACAGTACTATCTTACACTTGTTAACAGATGATGGAAGGTGTACTAGTGAAATTAAATCCAGGATTGCCATGGCAAAAGCTGCATTTAGCAAGAAGAAGAATCTTTTTACCAGCAAATTGGACTTAAATTTGAGGAAGAAACTAGTGAAATGNTGGTGAATGGAAGAATGTTGCAATATTCATGGACGATAAATAATGGACGATAATTAATAGCTACATATAACTGTTTCTTACATACAGACAATATTCATACCTCAAGTTCCACAGAATACACCATTACATGGGCCTGAATGAAACTTACAGAAGATAGTAAAATGTAAGCAACCTTATGTGCACAACTGAAATATTAAAAACAAATATCACACAAACAGCTACACCTCAAAGTGAAATGAAAGAAGGAAAACTGAGCACTGTAGTTTGAATTTAAACTACCCTAATTCTATATATTGTGACTTGTTGCGCAACGGAGGACCCCCACCTCCCCAGCAATACGTGGCGGTAACGTAGCGCTCTCGTTACTACGGTAATAGGCGAGTCATCACCCCGCCACTTTCCCCACAGTGATGTAACGCGCAACGCGCGGTGACGCAAATACGGTTCCTACTGTGACGTGTCATGCAACGACGCTGTTGACACGGGCAACAGGCAACAGCGAACGGAATAAAAGCCGGCTGAGTGGTAAGCGTGAGTTAGTTGAAATGTGGCCATCGCCGAGTTCAGTTGTAGTCGAGTTAACCTGTAGCCGTCCCTGGAGACAGTCAGTGTGTGATCAACAGTTACCCATCTAGCCAGCGGAGAGTAACGAGTTAGCCAGCAACCAGTCAGTTGTATTCTGGCATTTGCAGTCTAGTATTTGTAATACTGAATATAGCAGTATTTGTAATACTGCAAATAGCAGTAATTGTGAATCTGTAAATTGTGTGATTGTAAGAGCGAATGTGAAATAGAAATCGCCACATCCAGCACGGCGTGAATTTATTTATCGCGTTATACTCCCAACAAGTGACAATATCTCCAGACTCCTGAATATGCAAACTTATAAGATAAAAAGGAAACAGAAACCAGCTCTATGAAGGCAAGACCATTATTAATCACAACAGTATCAGAGAATAATCATTTCTAATGTAATATTTGTTATCTTAGACCTATAAGGTCACTATCATTAAAACAAATAATGAACCAAAGCAAACACTTTTTGATTATTTTAACAACAATTTAGGCTTAATACAATTAATGTAACAATTTGATTTCACTTATGGAATTAAGTAAACAGATATTTATCCTTGTTCCAATAACTTATCAATATAAATTCCTTTCAAAATTTGTTGTCTGTTACATGTAATCAAATATATATCCTATAAAATATATACTTTTACATTATTTTTCAAAGCTCAGTTTCTATCAGTCCAATTATTCTGCTGCCTTTTCAATGTTGGAAGGTAATAGGAATAGTATTTACACGCTAAAGGAATTATTGCCCGTACAGGTACTCCAGCTTCACTCCTGTTTATATTACCAAATAAGCAAAAACGCCCACTTTTTGCCTAGGTTTTTCTTGAAGTGAACTTTACTGAAATAGTGAAATTGTTTATTCATTATGATAAACTTATAAATATACACTCCTGTTGACATCTGTTCTACTGTTTGCCACCATGACAATACTGAGGCATCAATTTAAATATCTGCCAAGCAGGTAAACAGCAGCTGACATAAATAACATATATCTATATATAAATAAAAATGTAACTATTCGTTTGGCCCTGATCGAAAATCTCCGAAAGTTCTTCATCGATTGCTTTGAAATTTTGATACAACGTTGCATTCGAACTCATGCTTGTTTTTATATACGTATTATATAGATGTCACACGTGTGACAGGTAAAAATATTCTTCTTTTGAAGAACAGAATTGGAATTTGGAATTCGGAAGAGTCACCCCTATGGAAACGCTAGAACAGACCGTTGCATAGGAAGTAACAATAGCAATACTGTATCGAATCTCCATGGTTACGACGAATACATGGAGCGTTCCCACAGATACAACGCAATAACAATGGGTCGTTGCGTAGGAATCGCAGAATCAACAAAGCAGCACATGGCTGAAGATATTTTCCGTCGAATACGCAAGGAAAATTCCAATATGATGATGGATTTCACAGCAGAAATCTACAACGAAGCGTTGATAGTTATCAATTATAATTGAAGATTTGTTCTTAGAAATCGCGAACAAAGTTCTCAATCAATTGTGAATGCCATCACCGAATCGATCTGCTGTTGCTTCGTTCAATGTAGAATTGCGTCGTGAACTAATTTACAAGACGGGTGATCTTTTGTCATATGTGCAATCAAATATTCCTAAGCTAACGCTTGAGCAAAAAGGCATTTACGATCAAATAATGCAAACTCAATAACGGGGTTGCAGAATTCTTCTTCTTATATGCGCCAGGAGGAACTGGTAAAACGTTCCTAATTAGATTGATTCTGGCAGCAATTCGATCCCAAAATGACAGCCTTAGCCCTTGCGTCGTCCGGAATAGCTGCGACATTGCTACCAGGTGGAAGAACTGCTCATTCCACTTTGAAATTGCCATTGAACATGCAATTGATTGAAACTCCCACGTGCAACAATTCCAAAGGATCAGGCATGGGAAGGGTATTGCAGAAATGCAAACGTATTTTTTGGGATGAATGCACAATGGCGCACAAAAAATCGCTCGAGGCTCTTCTTCGATCATTGCAAGATTTGCGTGGAACGCATTAATATTGCTTGCAGGAGATTTCAGGCAAACATTACCTGTAATTCCTCGATCGAAACCAGCGGACGAAATAAATACTTGCCTGGAATACTCTACTTTGTGGCTACACGTAAAGACGTTAAAATTAACTACAAATATGCGTGTCCAGCTGCAAAACGAACGATCGGCTGAGATATTCTCACATTAATTGCTGGAAATTGGGAACGGAAAGGTGACGGTTGATCTGACCTCAGGACGAATTTCGTTGCCTCATAACTTCTGCAATTTAGTGACGTCAAAAGAAGAATGGTTGAAAAAGTATTTCCCAATATTCAAACCAATTATAAGAATCACAATTGGCTGAGTGAACGAGCTATTCTTGCGGCCAAGAACAAAGACGTCTACTAACTTAGCAATACCATTCAGTCTAACATTCAGTGCGAGGCACTCACATACAAGTCCGTCGACACTGTTGTGGAAGCAGATGATGTGGTTAATTATCTAACAGAATTTTTTAATTCACTCGATCTGCCACAGCAACGCATGGCCGGGTACAGCTAGTTTATCTATATAAATAAAAATGTAAATGTTCGTTTGTTAGCCCTCGAATATCTCCGAAAGTTCTTCACCGATTGCTTCGAAATTTCACACAACTTTGCATTCGAATGCGCGCGTGTTTTTATACACCTACAAGCTGTACCCGGCCACGCCTGAATCCGGAAAGTATACTTCCATGGAAACGCAATAACAGTTGCATAGGAATTGCCGAAACAACAAAGGCGTTTCCAAGGAGATCAAAGGATAAGAGGTTCCGTTGGGTAACAATGGATGAAACCGGAAAGTATACTTCCATGGAAACGCAATAACAGTGGGCCGTTGCATAGGAATTGCCGAAACAACAAACGCGTTTCCCCGGAGATGAGAGGATAAGAGTTTTCGTTTCGAAACAACGGATGAAACCAAACACTTCTACAAGGTGTTCTGTGCTAGCATTTCCTAAGCAACAGACGAAACTAACTCTTCTATAAAGTATTCCCTATCCCGTCCGAACGCTGACTATATGTATAAGGCGACTCTTCAGTATCACGAATGTCTCGAGTATCACGAGGTCACAAGTATCACAAGAGATTCCGAGTGAAATCACGGCACATATCCTGAGTTTGCACTCAGAGTTTTGGATTCAACTCTGGCAGAGTTTCCCCGGTGATAGACAACAGAGGCTGTGTCGATTTCGTTAGACAGCCACAGCAACGCGTGGACGGATACAGCTAGTATGTTTATATATACATTAGTCAGTTCCCACCACCAAAACAGCAGCATAAAAACATCACTTCTGCATTGCAAAACTACTTACGGGCACCTAGCAGCCAGATTATAGATGGAGAAATGGGGAAGACTGGATAAAAGGGTTTTACATATATAAGATTATTAGCTCTAGAAATATAACACAAAGCACAGAGGAGGTGTAGAAAAGGTTTTATATTAAGAACACTGTCTCAATTTAAATAAAATTAAACAATTAGAGGAGGAAGGGGATAATTTTTACAAACAATGTTTCTTCCTGAAACTGGATTCATTACACAAAAGTGTGACTGTTCTAATGCTTGATACTAACATCAGAAAGCATTTATCTGTAATAATCATCTTCAATGAAACATAAATCCTATGTATCCTGCTCATACAACAAAAAATCAAACTGAATGCCTAAAGTGACCTGGGCAACAAAGACCTTTAACACACAACTGCTCATAAATAATCAATCACACAACATATAAATCACAATTAACCAAAGACAACCACTTTTTTTAACTGTAATGCCTCATGTAATGGCATACAGTGTTTATTGTCTTGTTTCATTTTCTGTCAATCAGAGAAACATGTCACATTTTACACCACCATTTATTTTGTCTTGGTCAACACATACTTATTCTCATGATCCTGTACAGTCTAAAGTAACACCCCACTTCTCCACTGGGGTGCTACCTGTTTTCTGAATCCATGACCACTTGTTTAAATACTCCTGTTGGCATTTGACTCTTCACCTCATGGCTGTCCAGTGCAGTTCTACCATCCTTTGCAATAAAATGGTGCAGACCTGATGCTGAAAATCCACATAAAAATCACATTAAAACAGACTGCAAGCACAAGAATAATTTTGTTTAAGAATAAAGCAATCACACATTTTTTAGAACTCCTATTCAAGGACATGGCTTCCATAAATTCATGTCTAGGATCATATAAAGAAGTACCCCTTTCCCTGGTCAATTCTGTCTAGTACAGATGACGGGAAGAAGAGCACAATTAAATACTGAACCTCATTATCGATTTTCTTCATTTTGTTCCACAATTCGTTATTTCTAGCTCTTCACCAACATTTACTTATTGTTCTCTCACACTAATGTCACCCACATCTGAAAAATTTCTCATTCACTCATTTACTCAAAATCTTTTTGTTTCTTTACAAACATGGCAAAATTAACACCATGCAAATACATGCACAGTGAGTTAAAGAAGATATACTTACACTCTTGTAGTTCAGGGATTCTCAGATTGTGGTCTACATAGAGCATTAGGCCTTTGGAAGTTCCTCATTACATTGGTGGGAATTTTACAGCTAACCAACTTATTAAGGTAGAAAGCTAAAATTATCCCTGGGTCTAATTAATTAATTAATTAATGAAAATACCAAGAAGATGTGGGGGAGTAGAGGTATAGCTCCACCATTCTTAACCTCGGCACTAGATGGAGGCGAGTGGTCAGCTTCACACACCTGCAGCTTCTTCCCCTGGGGAAAGAGTCCCTGATAACCACTGTATAGGAAGATGAGTAGGCCTCAAAGCTGATCTGGATGTTATGGGAATGAGAAAAAATCTTGCCTCTACTGAGAAACAAACCCCAACTCCTCAGTCGTCCAGCTCATAACCTAGTTGTTGTGCTGACTGAGCCATCCTAATTTCCAACAAGCTTTATTATTAAAGAATAAAGGCACAGACGTGCTTCTGGGGCCACTGTGAGAACTGTTATATTGAACGACAGAAAACTATACCCAAGATATGTACATATGTACAATGCAGCTTCATGCCATTATTTTATTGACATTAAAGAAATTAAAAAACTAAGAAATCCACAATCTTTCCAGGATGACGTTATGCTACTGGTACCCGATTCATCTTCTTCTAAATTGACAGATCTCAAGATTTCATCAATGACGCTCTCTGGGTCCACTCTTGTCGCTTCCAAACATTTCCATCGGCCCCCCTCTTTGTATGTTTTCTTGCATTTCTATAGAGCTGCCTATGCTCGGTCACGTGACCCAGTCTCACTTAATCCTGATCCAGAACTTGGATTTCTCGAACAATAAACACAAATCTCTAACAGCTGAACACACTGAATACTAGTCACACCGATTAATAGTGCTGCTCATTTCACAACTGTACAAATGAGAGTTGCATCCGTACAATACAAATAAACTAAATGCTTCTTCTTTGCTTTCAACAAGGTCATAAAATCACCATTCTGATAACATACAATTCAATACTTCTGTGGGATATCATATTAAGAGACAACCACTAGTTGAACGGTCCTATAGTATTTATTACAGTTGCACCGTATACACAGACGAATTTGCATTTGAAGAATTGAAGAAGAATAATAACAATAATAAACACACTGAACCAGAATTGTAGAACTGTAGAATTTGGAACTGTGACTGTGACTGTACCTTCCCTTGTAACCTACAGTCGGACATATAGAAAACAAGTCACTGTCTGTATTATTGTGGGTTTTGCCTAGCCACAGCTGTTTACTCGTCGTTGCTAAGCAATGAAGCTTGCGGTGTCACACTTGCTGAATGTGGGCAGTTCCCACATCATGGTACGAAATGCGGAACCGTGGTTGTGGTTTCGTCGGCTGCGGGGTTGAAGGTATTGGTGGTGGTCCCACGGCCTCTCTCGTTTAACATGTAGGCAGGTTTGACCCTATCGGTTAACACGGTGACCATCCTGCCACGCACGGGGATTTGCATTGTCTTGTCCTTCCGTGATAGGACCTGGTAGGGGCCTCTGTAGAGGGGCTCCAATGCTCTGCGAGTAGTGACCTGCCGGAAGATGACGTGCTTGCATTTCTTGAGATCACTGTGCACGAATGTAGCCGGGGAGGCATGGTGTGTTGCTGGAATTGGTCTGAGGCGGGCCATATATTGGCGAAGTTGGGTGATGAGGTGCACTGGATCCACTGGGTTGGCAGTCGGAGTTAGCGCAATCCTGGTATTCTTAGTGGCTCGCCGTACACGAGCTCAGCTACTGATTCCTGCAGGTCCTCTTTGAATGCCGTGCGGATTCCGAGGAGAACCAGGGGTAGGGGTTCTGTCCAGTGTTGGTCTGCGTGGGAAATGATGGCTGCCTTTAGTACTCGGTGGAAACGTTCCACGACTCTTTAGTCGCTGGGTGGTGAGCAGTTGTTCGGGAGAGTTGAATGCCATAGAGCTTGGCGAGGGAGTGGAAGATTTGAGATTCAAACTGACATCCCTGGTCGATGGTAATGGTCTCTGGGCAACCGAAGCGGGATATCAAGCCGGTCAGTAGGGCTCGTGCCACTGTGTCGGCTGTGATGTCCGGGATGGGGATGGCTTCTGACAAACGGGCTAAACGGTCGACTGCAATGAGGCAGTATATTTAGCCTCCTAATGTCGGAAGGGGTCCAACAAGGTCTATTTGGACGTGAAGAAATCTGGCTGACGGCGTTGTAAAGTCGCCCAGGGGAGTGACTGTGTGGCGGGAGACTTTGGAGCGCTGGCAGGATTGGCAAGCTCGTGCCAAGGTGCGGCAATCATTCTGAATGCCTGGCCACACGAAACGCTGTGCGACCAGTTTTGCCGTTGCTTTGGTCCCTGGGTGCGTCAAATCATGGACGGACTGGGACACTTCGAACCGTATAGGAGCTGGGATGTACGGCCGAGGTGTCCCGGCACAGGTATCGCAGTAGATGGACACCGTGGTACCGAGGATTGGTAGCTTTTCGAGCCGCAAACGGTGTTTGACTGCCAAAGCGATTGGAGCTCGTCGTCGCTGACCTGCGATGCGGCCAATGTGTCGTAGGATGGTGGCGCAGTGACGGACTTGAAGCGGGAGAGCGCATCGGCAAAAACGTTGTCCTGTCCCGAGATGTGTCGGATGTCGGTCGTGAATTGTGCTATGAAATCCAGGTGGTTGAATTGCCTAGGTGAGCATTTGTCCCTTTTCTGCTGGAAAGCGTAGGTGATAGGTTTGTGGTCTGTAAAGATGCTGAATGCAGCTGAAGATGCTGGGTACAATGTGAGTGCAGAGGCCCATGAACTCTTTGATCGACGAGCTTTACCATCCCGCAACATGGCGTCGAACTCGGCTTTTGTGATAGCGAGTCGCTCCGGTGCCAGTCGCCGTGGTCGGCAGGTTACTGGTGGGCTAGGTACAGTCCTGATATGTTGGACGGTGTTGTGTCGTATCTCGCGCTGGACTCAAGCTGGGCGGGTCAGTTCCGGGAAATCTGTGAGGAGGCTGTCGATCGGTGTGTTGCTGCTGATTGTCTTTACACTGGGAATCAATGCGTTGGCCGCTGAGCCCGGGACTGACAGCTTCGTGACACCGTCCAGAATGGGGTTGTTTCGACAGTCCACCAGGGGACCGAAATGCGACAGGAAGTCCACGCCGATGATAGGATGCGACACGTCGGCCACCACGAAGCGCCACGTGAATTCTCGGCGTAGGCCTAAGTTGAGGCTGAGAGGCAGCCATCCGTATGTGTGGATGGTAGTGCCATTAGCCGCACACAGGTCATAGTTGGTAGGTTCCATGCATCGATGGACGAGGCCCGAACTTCGTGTCGATTAGGAACCGCCGTTTGCTGACTGTCCGTTATGAAGAGGCGGCCTGTTATCGTAGCGCAGACATGTGCCGCCGACGATGTCCGCTGCGTCAGGTTCCCTGTTGGCGGTAGGAGCAGGGCGGAGTACAGTTTTGTGCCCGAGCGATGAAGCGGCGGTTGTACCCGCAAATACTGAATGTGGTGTCGCCCCGGGAAGGGGATCTGCTGCCGGGCCGGCGATTGTTGAAGGCGGGGCGGGGACCCTTGGGACTGGAGCCTCTGTCTCTCCGTTTGTTGTCGGACTTCCTGAAGCGGGGGTGGAGGTGGTCCTGTTCGGTGTTGAGTGCAGCCACTTGGCGGGAGAGTTCAGCGATCTCCTGCCGAAGTGCGTCGATGTCCGTGGGTTCATCAACGCTAACGAGCGCTGACTGGACTTCGACCTCCGAGATGCGGCCCGCACAGAGGGCTGCGGCCTCCAAGTTGCCCTCTTTCTGGCCGGCGAGGAAGCTCTTCACGTTGCGTGGTAGCCGGCTGGTCCAGACGTTTCGGATGACGTTATCAGACACGTCTGGTGCGAGACTTTTGAGGTACCTCAATTTCTTCGACCGTGAGAAGTTGCCGGAACGCTGCTCTGGCGATGAGAATAGCCGCCTCACAAGCTCGGTTCTCAGTAAGGTGTAGGGGCCTCGTTCGGGTGGAGAGGTGATGATATCCTCCACCGCTCTGAGTATCGGTAGTCCAGATGTGCGATGACGTGGCAGAACTTGATCCGCTCGCTGGTAATGACGGCCAAGGTGAATTGCGCCTCGGCCTGGGCGACCCACATGGCCGGTCTATCGGGCCAGAACGGCGGGAGCCGCACGGCCATTCTGGGCAATTCTGCTGATGAACTGTCTGCGGTTTCCATGTTCAGTCGGGGTCACCAATGTGGGATGTCATATGAAGAGACAACCACTAGTTGAACGGTCCTATAATATTTATTACAGTTGCACCGTATACACAGAAGAACTTGCGTTTGAAGAATAATAAGAACAATAATGAACACACTGAACCAGAATTATATAACTGTGGAATCTAGAACTGTGACTGTATCTGTATCTTCCTATGTAACCTAGGGTCGGGCATATAGAAAACCAGTCACTGTCCGTATTGTTGTAGGCTTTGCCTGCAACCGCTAATTACTCGTCGTTGCTAAGCAATGAAGCTTGCGTTGTCACACTTGTTTGAATGTGGGCAGTTCCCACACTTCCAAGCACTTCCAGAATAGTCCCAGATTAAGCCATATTTTCTGCTGCTTCAATAATTTGGGACAGGCAAAAAGTAAGGAAAGCATGCATGATCATTCGTAAGTCATCTCAATTTACTGTTTCTATTTTATGTTGTTTAATGGGACTACATCTCTTTCAGTAACAACTAATAAATTGGATGAACATGAAATACACATTAGATATATTGCAACAAAAACATCAGTACAATTTAACTTCACACTGCAACAGTTTCTAGTTTAAAACTGTTTCAACTAACTACTTCTTGAAGTAGAGACCTTCTTCAGAAGTTGACTATTATCCAACCAAATTTTGGATGCACTTCTCACCACTCTCATGCATATTACATGCCCCAATCCTCTAATTCTCTACGATTTCATCTCCTTAATAATATTTCGCAAAGAGCATAAATTATAAAACTCCTCATTATGCAACACTTTCCACCCACTTATTATTTCCTCTCTTTTAGGTGTTCATTTTACTCAACATCTCATTCTCAAACACCCAGAGTATTCTAGATGAAGTGAAAACTCTTGCCTCCACCAGGACTTGAACTCTGACCCCTTGGTCATCCGGTCCGTAGCCAGTCGCTATATGGACTGTGCTATCCCAGCTCTTGGTCATGTACTAGTAGTAATAAAATAAGAATGTTCTAATCAGAATTATGAGAAATTTAGTTTGCCTAGTGACCTGAACATCTGAGGGTTGCACATGCAAGGCTGCACTGAATACAGACTAAAGGTCTGAAATCTTGGAGACTGTCTCAGCCTGTATCATCAGACACTGATAATGGAGGAAGACACAATCTACAAAATGCAAGATTTTACTCTATATGGATGTGGCTGATTACCCAAGACATAATTGCATTTATACCAACGTGAACCTTCCAAATTGCCTGATTAATGTTTAACTTTTTATAATATCAGTTTTACCTTTCTCTAACATTAATCAATTGTTCCTTCACAAGATTGAATGTAGAATACATTAGCTTAAATAACAAATCAGCTTTAATGTTATATTTTAGCGTCCTGTTGCACTGATTTATGTCCATGATTTATTCTGACGTCTTACAGTGTATACATTTATTCACCTTACTCTTCTCTCTTGCACTACATGTTTCAGCACTAAAGTGCCATCTTCAGGTGCTTTCCTATGTACGTCGAACTACTTCACTGCATGCCCTGTTGTTTTATACTAAAATAACTGAAATATATATTCGTCACATATAATGATAAATTTTAAATATTAAAACTGTTTAGGATTTGTTATCCTTATGTCGTATCTCAATAGGAAGAATACTCCGATAGAAGAAGATAGGTGTGACTCGCATATTGAGATACGACGTAAGGATGACAAATCCTAAACAGTTTTAATATTTAAAATTAATCATTATATATGATGAATATATATTGTGACATGTTGAGCTATGGATGACGCCCCTCCTCCCCGCCAGCCGAAGTGAGCCGAGCGGAGCCGAAGTTAGCCGAGTCCCGGCACCCTGGTAGCTATGCAACGCGAGTCAACAACGGTGACGTCACCAAGGGGTACCGCGGGTTGCTAGGCAGCGCGGGTAAACAGTGGTTGCGAGAGACGACGGTAGTAACAGCGGTACACAGCGTTGCTAGCACGACAGCACCAGACAACAGTGGTGCCTATTACGTGGCCGTTTTCTGTATTGTCCGAACGAAGCTACATAAGGAGCAGCGAAGGCTATTCACAGTCAGTCCTCGAGCTACCTCCGAGTTAGTTCCGAATTAGCCAGCAACCAGTCAGTTGTATTCTGGCATTTGGAGTGTAGTATTTGTGATACTGCAGATAGCAGTAATTGTGAATCTGTAATTTGTGTGATTGTAAGTGCGAATGTGAAATAAAATTCGCTATATCAAATACGGCGTGAAGTTATTTGTCGCGTTATACGCCCAACACGTTACAATATATTAGTTATTTTAGTATAAAGACAACAGGGCATGCAATGAAGTAGTTCGACGTACATAGAAAAGCACCCGAAGATGGTACTTTAGTGCTGAAACATGTAGTGCAAGAGAGAAGAGTAAGGTAAATAAATGTATGCACTATAGGACGGTCATATTAAATGATGGACATAAATCAGCTTTAGTTAACATTACCTATTAATTTCACTTTATTTATTTATTAGTGAACTTGGTTGTACAAATAAGTTGCTGTACTAGTAGCATACTCCTGTTTCAAAGGCCTCCCCATCTTAAAGATTTCAAAGCAAGCACAACAATAATACTAGCCACACAGCAACAAAAATTTGTCACAAAATATAACTCTCCAATCATGAGCCCTACCTGTGTGTGTGTGTGGTTGTTGCTGAAGAATCCATCTGCTGGCCTGTCTCTTGGGGAGCTAGGACTGTGTTCATGGAGCACGCCTGCAGCGGAGGAAGCATAGGAGTAATGAGAGGTGAACCCCAGGGTGGGAAGTGGAGTTCCTGATGGTATATAAGCAGGAGCTCTAATGGAGGGCGTTACAGTGCTCCTGGCAGAAGAGGGGTTAGCATAAAATGCCGGAGGAGGAAACTTCAGGAACACATCTGCCACTGAAGGGGATATGAGACTCCTCAAAAATGAGTCACCTACATTATTCTGTTTTGATCGAGAAGTCGTGGGACTCTTGCATGACAAGAATTGACTCCAGGAGGTATCCATGACAAATGTGGTGCGTGACGTAGGGGCAGCTCTGTGGGTAGTTGGAGAAAGAATGGGGGGTAACTGAGGCATCCACACTGGCCAAGATGGAGACCTATTAAGCCCACACAGAGAGTGACAGAGAGAAGAGAGAAAGAAACAATCAAATGCAATGGATGAATTTGATTCATGCAATAAACAATTATTTGTGTTGTGATCATGCTCAAAAACCACATTAGAATATTTAAACACAAATCTGTTCAATAAACTACATCCATGATCACAACAACAGAGTGTACCAAAAATGTATTTACTTTATTCATTATTCCTTAGCACTAAAAAGGTAAAATGTCTACTATTGTGAACTGTTCAAAATGCCCACCATCAACACTGATGCCCTGTTGACAGTGATGTATGGTAGACAGACCAACTTGTAGGCATACTACTGGAGAAACAGACATACAGACATATTCACTCTCAAGTCTTCAGGTCCTCCCGTGTGCTTTCTGGCACACAGGCACACACTTCCCCATAAGTAAAAGTCTAGTTGCCATAGGTTAGGAAATCAGGGTAGATGTTTGAAATTTCTGCTACACCCTATATTCCAAGTAAATGGGTATTTAAAAAACCTCACGCTCTTCCAGTAATGTGATGAAATTTTACCTTGCAGAAAGTAAGCATTCTTTGGTGTATAAGAGGCAGTCAAGCGAAAACGGGTCATCATGCATAACTCACACGGCGCCCAATTTGGTAACACTAGAATTTGCTTACGGTACGAACATCTGGTGGGAACTCGGGAAAGCACAATGACAACGTGCCCTTGCATACAAGTGTCTGTTTAATGTGGTGGAAGTAAGGTTAACACTAATAGCGGCCTCTGTAGTCTGGGGGTAACCTTTCCAACTAATGACTCAAGGTACATGGGTTCAAACCCGGCGGAGGTGATGGTTTTTAAGGGCGGAAATATTCAAGGAACAAGTCCTCCGGGAGGGACTTTAAGCCATGGGTCCCGTGTCGTAGCTTTACGGCACGTAAAAGATTGTCATGTCTCTAGGAGACCTCTGAGCAAAATTAGGCAAAAGTTTCCAACTCCTCCGGAAGATGGGGAAGCATGAGGGACCACTGCCAGAGAAGGCCGACCTCGCTGGCAGAGCGGGGCTGATGGCGAGCACCAGTACTGGAAAGGCATGGCGACAGTAGAAATTAAAGGGGGACGCACAATGGATCAACAACTGGTCGTAGTGCATGGGGAAACGCACCCCATCCAATAATGAATGAATGAATGGATGGATGAATGAATGAATGAAGGTTAGCACTAGGCGTGGTGGTCCAACATCAGTAATGGAGGCAGGTAAAGAAGAACAGCGAAGTGTAGTGCGCTTCTTGACTGCTGAAGGAGTAGGAGGACGAGAAATTCATCATCGAATGTCTGTTGTTTACGGCAAACATAGCTTGTCACGTTCGGGTGTACTGGCGTGGCATAAGAGACTCCGAGCAGGACGTGTCGCTGCAAGATGATGCTCGCCCAGGAGAGGCTCATCGTGTCATCACTCCTTATGTTATTGCTACGTTGGATGGTCATATCAGGGCAAACCAACGGATCACTGTGGAAGAAATTAGTTTTTTGATGGGAATAAGTAACGGTTCTGTACACGCCATCGTGATAAAATACCTGCTGTACTGCAAAATCTGCGCGCAGTGGGTTTCACATCAACTCACAGAGGAACAGAAGACTTAGAGAATGGCTGCATCACTGGGTCACTTGCAGCGATACCATGAGGAAGAGCATGCTTTTCTGTCCTATACTGCCACTGGGGGCGAAACTTGGTGCCACCATTTTGAACCCGAGAGCAAACGGCAGAGCCAACAGTGGAAACATGTGAATTCTCCCCCACTGAAGAAATCCAAAGCCACACACACACAATTTCCGGTAAAGTGATGATGACGTTCTTCGACTGCAAAGGCCCTCTGCTTGTCGAATTTCTCGAGCATGGGGCCACAATCAGTGCACTTCACTATGAAGATACTTTGCAGAAACTGAGATGTGCCATAAAGTCTAAACGCCCTGGAATGCTATCAAACGGCGTTATCCTTCTACATGATAATGCGGGTCCCCACCCTGAAAACTCTGGGTGGAATACTGTATAGAGATTTGGTTCGGAAGTGCTTCAACATCCCCCCTACAGCCCAGATCTCTATCCATGTGATTTTCACAATTTTAGAGACCTGAAGAGAGACATTCGTGGATATTGGTTTGCATTGGACGAAGACGCGTGTGGCTGGGTAGAGATGTGGTTCTGTAGACAGCCCACAAGCGTTTTCAAGGATAGGACTGAATCTCCCAGTGGGATGAATGTATTATCAGTTTTGAGGATTACATTTGAGATAAGAAATGTTCTTTAATATTGTGACATGTTGCGCAACGGAGGATCCCTACCTCCCGAGCGGCATGTGGCGGTAACGTAGCGCTCTCGTTACTGCTTGTCGCGCTACGCAGGACACCACTCCCACCCTCGGCGGCGGTGACGTGCCGAGCGGAACCGAAGTGAGCCGAGAGGAGCCGAAGCGAGCCGAATCCCGGCTCACTGGTCGCTATGCAACGCGGATAAACAGTGGTTGCGATAGACGACCCTAGCAACAGCGAACGGAATAAAAGCCGGCTGAGCAGCAAGCGAGAGTCAGTGTGTTAACGACAGTTCTCAAGACAGCTACCTACGAGTTAGTTCCGAGAGAGTTCCGAGTTAGCCAGCAACCAGTCAGTTGCATTCTGGCATTTGGAGTGTAGTATTTGTGATACTGTAGATAGCAGTAATTGTGAATTTGTAATTTGGGTGATTGTAAGTGCGAATGTGAAATAAAATTCGCTATATCAAATACGGCGTGAAGTTATTTGTCGCGTTATACCCAATACGTGACAACTGGTGTCAGAAGTGGGATTTGGACTTACACACGTGATCGATGAGATTCGAACTCAAGACACGTGACAATTTGGTGTCAGAATTGTTTCACGAACTTGAACACGCCTCGACAAATAATTGAATTATTGTGCATCAAGTACTTTACTGCTACAAAATGGAGATGCAGCGAATAATCGAAATGTTGGCGAAGGTTGAGGCCAATAGAAAGAAAGAGAAGGAAGAAATGGAAGCAAATAGGAAAAAAGACAAAGAAGAAATGCTGGCACGGATGGACGCCAGCATGAAATCCTACCAAGAAGAGACGGAGACCAAATGGAAAACCGGCCATAAGGAACTCCTAGCCAAAATGGAGGATGACAGGCACGCCTGGCGAGAAGAAATGGCCGCTTAGCGAGAAAAGACTGCCGCGGAGACAAGAGGAATCAAAGCAAGCACGGCACAAGAAGAAGAGGTCCCCGAAATAATACCGGTCGGAGAGACGATGGCCTGCCAAGAGATGGAGGCACGTCTAGAAGAAGAAGAGCCAGCCTCAGTGAACATGACACCTGAAGCGGCAAAACAACGAGAGGTACCCGTACAAGACGCCGAAGTAAAGCCGGTAGGAGAACCGAAGAAGAAAAGGCGCAGGGACCGACATCAACGAAATATGAAGAAGCCGACGCGGGAAAATTGCGGACCCCAAAATAAATTGGCAGTCGTCAGCAGGAAGGTGTCCCGCCATGCAAGAGTGGCATGGCGCCGGAGAAACAGCTTCAATAAATCTTGGACCCGAGGAGACTATGAATCCCGGATGAAGTCGGCTGCCATCTGCAGGAAGATATCCCGTCGCGCGACAGCAGCACGACGTTGGAGAAATGACTTCAAGAAGGACTCTCCCCAGGGAACCTTCGGATACCAGAGAAAGGACTTGGCTCCACCGTCTTGTACCAGCAAGTGGCGGGAAGTCCAGAAGGAACAACGACGTCAGCGAGTGCAAACAAGGCATCAAGAGCTGTTACGTCGACATAAGGAACCTCCGAAGAAAGGAATGATCAAGGATTGGACCTTGTGGAGGGGACGATCCCTCCAAAACGGAAAAAGAGACTTCAAGCAGAGGAGGAACCAGTAATGTAGAAGAACCGGCCTCCCCAGAGAGAGTGAATGTGCCATAGAATGAAAGTGATGGATGAATGGGACACAACTTGATCTTCTGGCGAGCTGAAAGGAAACTGCTCGAGACGAGGTGGTCTTAAGAAGGGAGCGGTTGTAACGGCCGGAGAACAGATGCTGCAAGAACAGCCTCCGAAGCAAAGGAACGGAGATGCACCGTTAGGCTATTCGGGACGAACAGCCTTAAGGAGGGAGCAGTGTGACATGTTGCGCAACGGAGGACCCCTACCTCCCCAGCGGCACGTGGCGGTAACGTAGCGCTCTCGTTACTACTTGTCGCGCTACGCAGGACACCACTCTCCCCCCAGGCGGCGGTGACGTGCCGAGAGGAGCCGAAGTGAGCCGAGCGGAGCCGAAGCGAGTTGTCACGTATTGGGTATAACGCGACAAATAACTTCACGCCGTATTTGATATAGCAATTTTATTTCACATTCGCACTTACAATCACCCAAATTACAGATTCACAATTACTGCTATCTGCAGTATCACAAATACTACACTCCAAATGCAAGAATGCAACTGACTGGATGCTGCCTAACTCGGAACTCTCTCGGA
>NW_019733910.1:27556-33768 GCF_002891405.2 Cryptotermes secundus
TGTTTGGAAAGAGACTATCCAGGAAAAGTGATAATGTGGTAGTTTTTCCATTTGCTTTCCACATCGCAGTACAGCAGCCGTTCAAACCACTCTGGTCACGCCTGTTGCTATACGAACTTGAACCATCTCGAGCATCATTTGCTCTGTGCTTCAAGTCGCTACTGATGACGCTGCTTCTGGCATCAGTTTTGGGTTTTTGGTGTCCCTCTTCGTCTGATGCCTACCCTTTGATCTGTCCAGCAAGGGAGGCCCTGCCAGTAGTTACGCTACCGCTGGTATAGCTCTCAGGGTCCTTGGCATACTCAAAACCCCTCACCACGATAAGGTGGAAGCACCAACGAGAGCGGTGTCCTACGTAGCGCGACAAATAGTAACGAGAGCCCTACGTTACCGCCACGTGCCGCTGGGGAGGTAGGGGTCCTCCGTTGCGCAACATGTCACAATATGTTTTGGCTTCTGGCCCATTTTTATTTTACTGCCCCTCATACATTTCATTAATGCTCTGCATAATGTTCTCCTAAAATATTTGTAGTCATGCAATTTCAGTAATAGTTGCTTTAAAGAAAAATGGTACAATAATTCCTCTGGAAGACAGACAAAAGCTTGCTGTTATACCTGGTACAGTGCTTCAGTTACTGTCATGTGTGGATTATCTTGGCCAGTATGATTATGCTGGCTAATAATCCTGTTATGATTGAAGTAAGTCAACTAAATCTAGAAAGACCCATTTTTATTGCATGTGCATTAATACTATCCACATAATTAAAGCTAATGATCTGTATTATCTTCACTCGTGGCATATAGCAGTGTCAATACGGTTTCCACTTCACAGCGAGCAGAATGCCACCAACATTAGTTTTAAGCCTCAAAAGAAGCATCTTAAGGGACTTTCTAAGCAACTCTGCAAAAACCTGCAACACTTACAATGCACTTTAGATTAAGTGACTTAAAAGAGCTTCTTGACCATCCCTCATTTACATCCTGCAGTTCTGCACCCGTCTTATATGTCTCACACAACTTAGAATTTGCTAAATATATTTGTGGTTGGTTTCAAATTCAATTTTATAGCTTTGTGTCCCTTCCATATCCTCAGCTTTCCAGCAGAACTTAAGATGGCACTTACATTGCTCAAATTTCAAAGACCTGCCAATAGGATGAAACAGGGTATATAAACACTATCCTCTCACTACCTGTTCTTTTAGAAGTATTATGGATGTTAGGAGGATGTATACATTTTTAATGAACACTCTGTATACATAATGCAGGAGAATAAGAATATCAAACAATAACTTATATGCAAAGAAGAAATGAGTACAAAGCTCTAGTGCTTAGAGCTGACAGTCCTCCAATGTGAAGTAGGAGAAGTATTGGTAGTGGCGGGGAATGCAGTACATGCGTTCTCAAAAGGAAATAACTTCTTACCTCATTGTGTTGCATAGTGATGGTGGTTTAGTGTCGTTGATGTTCACACATCCGATGCTAAGTTTTAAGTGCCGAATGGCAGACTATTATGCACTATACACTATTATACACTTTTCACTGTTATATACATGAAGAGATTATTTACATATTACACAGGTCTATTCTAAAGTGGCAACACCGGCAATGTCCACATATATATCATCTCCACACGCCTGTTCTTCTTCATCACCACCAGATGAATCAGAGGTATCATCAGAACTGTCATCATTATCACCGACAACATGGAAGACGAACTCCCATCCTGCGTCCAAAAGGCCTGCCTGTGCCATTAATTGTTGCTCGATGTTCCTTACATATTGGCACCTAAATTGCCATTCGTCTGCAGTTATGGAAGCCAATTTTTGGTCTGTCAGTTCAATGACATCATCCATCTTAAATGTGGTATTATTTTGAGCAACACAATTTTTTTACGGTGGCCTATATTAACTCAATTGGATTCAGTTTGGGTGATACGGGGGGAGTTGTAAAATATTGTGACTGTGTTCTGCAAAGATTCCGTCTATTTTATATGAAAGGTATTTCGGTTTGAGTGGTTGGATCATGATATATATGTCTGTATTCTGCAATGATGAAAAATCAGTGTTATTGAAGGTACTAGGTGGAAGGTGATATTTTAGCCAGGATATCATAAAACCTTTCTTTAATTTGAGTTAGGGGTTCTGTTTAGTTGTACGTTATGACAAGGACAGAATTTGGGGGAAGGTTAGGAATAAGTCGCTCGTTTAACAATTTTTTCATAATTGGTGTAGTTCATGTTACTGTGGTAGTCTCCTGTTTTCTTTTGTGGGATTTGAAGCAGGCATAGGCATTAGGGAGGAAACCTTGTTCTCCCCCTGCTTGGATAACAATGAGCCGTTGGCCTTTGGACACAGGGGAAAATAGTCCCTGGATGGATCCATCATTCCATGCATATGGGGTGGCGTGCGATGAATGAATATAGGTTTCATCCATGTAGATGAGTGGGCGGCCCTCTTCCCTATATTCTTAAATTTGCCGCAAATACTTAAGACCTTTGGCTCTGATATGTTGACCTGACTATCGCCATTGCGCAACACGTCACAATATCGTTCCACCAGTTCCTGCCGATTATTTTTTGTTTTCCTCCAGCGGAACCCCAGTTTCAAAATAATTTTCTTTAATGAGGTTCCCACATTTTCTAGACAATCGGCTCATAGATAGCAGCAAGCTTTTTAAGGGCATACCTGAAGTAAATAAGGGTGGCCTCTTCTTGGATAAACTGCCAAACCCAGAACTACCGCTGGCTAAAAATCCAGCAAGCGAGCCACTGGATGCGACACTCTGGTCCTTCCTCTTGGGCTGTCACCTGCTTATGTTTTGAAGAGGGAGAAGGACTGGAGAAAGAGAACAAGCTGTATAAATTACATGTAGCAATGTTATGACATACCCAAAATTTTAAAACCAAAATTCTGAGAATTATAATTAGTTAGGTGAAGGTAACGTTATACCTATGACAGGCCATGAAGTCCCACAGGGCTGTGAGACATCAAGGCTCTCACACTTTCTCTTAACAATCAGCTCACAGATGGTGGTATGGTTGTCAGCCTTATGCCCCAGCTGTCATTTACCCCACAGGAGGATTGCTGGTACTCATTTCAGTTAGAGGAAGATTCAGGACTCGAATCCACTTGTACCATATTGTCTCAACCAACTACGCTGCTGCATAGATAGATAGATTTGAAAACGACACAGCCCAATCCCAAGGCAGTGTCACACGAAAAATTAAATCAAAATGAAAATAAATCGAAACTGTTTATATTCGGCGTTGGCTATCCCAAGGCTAACTCCTTCGGCTCTTACCACCAGGCTCTCTTCCGTATCCCTTGACATCTGCCCCGAGACTGACTGCTTCTTGTCCAAGGTGGGCTATTTATACCTCGGCGGATGCTGTGATTTCACTCGGAATCTCTTGTGATACTTGTGACCGCGTGATGCTCGAGACACTCGTGATACTGAACAGTCGCCAGAGTTTAACTCTCTTAAAGCTTTTTACTTCATTATTCACACATGACCAATCACTTAGGTCGTATTGATGGGGAACAGTCACCAGCACAATGTTCGTATGGCAATTGGCTTTCACAAATTATACTATGTGTCTTAATCCAGCTTGTGAATTATTTTTGCCAACATCATTAGTACCTCCCCAAAAGATAATTGCATCCTTGTTGGTTAAGTGTTCTATCATCCTGTGCTGATGCAATTAATGTATCTGAACATGCTCCTGGTTTCACTATACCACTGACCTTACAACTGTTTGTCAAACAATATTTCATATTAGCTGCATAGCCACGGGCATGGCTATCCCCAATGATCATTACTTTCCGTTGTTCATCATGTTGAACACTTTTTTTATGTTTATGATTTATACTCTTCTTCTTGGTTTCCACTGTCGTTCGTCCATTAATAATGATTGGAATCAGATCTTTATACATATTATTTGTATCCTGGACTGTTTTCCTTGGTTTGAGGATGATTTCCTTCTCTGCTACATTTGGTTTACTATCGTCTTTGAGGTTAGTTAGTACTTCAAAACGATTACTTGTTCTTGCATATGTTTCCTTATGTTCTTTTAACTTGTCTGTTACCTTCATATGGTGATTTGTTCTTATCTGAATCCAGTTCCTCTCACTTGTAGGTATTTGTGATTTATTCCTATTGTTTTGTAGGGCGCTTGTATTAGCACTATACAACGCATCAACAATTCCCAGATTTTCCTTCAAGATTCCAATTCCATTGTGATCTTGTTTAATTCCATCTTTAATCCTGCACAACACTGACATTCTATTTCGGTGCGTTCCGTTGATTTCGTAGTAAAAACTAGAGCATCTCTCACACCCAGAACCACACCGTCCGCCATGAATATCTGTATTGGCTGAGTGTATTCTTGAGTGGCTGCACAACTGACAACTTCTCAAGGACTCAGCTCCATAAGGAAGCTCAATATCACTTCACCCATATCCTTTGCGTTGGATTTGAGTGAATTTCTATTAACCTTTAAATGCCCGACTTTTAACATGGTGGTAGCATCAACTGGCCAAAGTTAATTTAAATTCCCACTGCTGGTGCGCATTTAAATGCCCACCTCTGGCGCGAATTTAAATGTCCACTGCTGCTCTGCATTTAAATGTCAGTTCCTGTTAGGACACTTACATTGTATTTAAAAAATCCATATCTAATAAAATTTGACGTAATTATGGGCGTGAAGTAATGTTTACTAATATGTCAAACATAGTGTGACATGTTGCGCAATGGAGGACAAACCCTCCCAACCCAGCAGTGACGTCGCAGCTCTGGCCACGGTGACGTGGCGGATGAGTCAGCGATGCGTTCCACTCCCTACGCACTATGACGTAACACGCAACGCAGCTGTGACACGGGTAACAGGCAACAGCGGTACCCATTGCGTAACAGGCGGGTGCTGTGACTATATATAGGAAGTACACAACCGCCGGAGTTAGTTAAAGTGTATCAGCGGCCTAAGACAGTTCTCCACTCAGCAGTGAACAAGTTAAAGTGTATCAGCGGCCGAAGACAGTTCCCCAGTAACCGGTGAACGAGTTCTCAAGGCAGTAGCCTACGAGTTGAGTCGGAATCTAGCCAGCAGTGAACCGTTAGAGTTGAGTTGGAATATAGCTGCCATCGGGGAAAGAAGAACCGGACGCGTGTGTAATTGTGTAATTGGAAGTGTGTAATACAGAGACACTTATATAGCTCCCGTACTGTGAAAACGTGTAGACTACTGAAGATAGAGTGAAGAGATAATTGCGAATAGGGTTATAAAGTGTGAAACCCCGCAGAGTGAAGAGATTATTGGGAATTGGGTTATAAAGTGTGAAACTCCGCAACAGTGTTATAATCAATTGTAGTTACGACTTGTAAGTTGTTAAATAAACAAATTAACAATCCGAACGGCGTCTTCAGTAACCCAACACGTTACACTGGTGTCAGAAGTGGGATTCGAACTTATACACGTGACCAAAAAGATTCGAACTCGAAACACGTTACATTGGTGTCAGAGGTGGTTACGAACTTACACACGTGACCGTCAGAATTGGTTTATGAACATCAACACGCCTCGACGAATAATTGAATTTACGAGAGCATAAAGTGTTATCTTACAAAAAGGAAATGGACTCACAGCAGATGATGGAACTCCTGCTGAAAAAAGATGATAGCCTGGGAAGTAAAGATGGATGCAGAAACAAGAGCTATCCGAGCGGAAACAAGAGCTACCAAAGCAAGGACGGCTGCCATGCGTGAGAAGGTGTTGCAAGCCAATATGGATGCCTGGCAGAAAGATATGACCGCCTGCCGAGAAACGACGGAGACGAATTCCGAAAAAGAAGTAAAGACAATAGCCTACCAGAGATGGAGGTACGTCTAGAAGAGGAAGAGCCGGCCACAGTGGAAACGAAAACTGCGGTGGCACAACAAGGAGAGATCCCCATAGTGATACCTTCGGGGAGACAATGGCCAGCTGAGAAATGGAGGCACATCCAGAAGAAAAAGAGCCGGCTTCAGTGGACAGGAAACCTGAGGCAGCAGAACAACGAGAGGTACCCGTAGTAGACGCTGAAGTAATTCCGGTAGGAGAACCGAAGAAGAAAAGGCGTAGGGACCGAAACAAGCAACGAAATATGAGGAATTCGACACGGGAAAATTGTGGACCCCAGAAGAAGTTGGCCGTAGCCCGCAGTAGGACGAGCCTCCGC
>NW_019733910.1:34234-37990 GCF_002891405.2 Cryptotermes secundus
TCTTAAGAGGGGAGCGGTTATAACGGCCGGATAATAGTCTCTGCGAGGAGTAGCCGAAACAGGAGACGCAGAAAGGCCAGCCTTTAAAGGAAAGGAACGGGGGTGCACTGTTAGGCTATTCGGGACGAACAGCCTTAAGGAGGGCGCAGTGTGACATGTTGCGCAATGGAGGACAAGCCCTCCCTACCCAGCAGTGTCGTGGCAGCTCTGACCACGGTGATGTGGCAGATGAGTCAGCGCTCTGCCCCCCCCTCCTCACTGTGACGTAACACACAACGCAGCAGTGACACGGGTAACAGGCAACAGCGGTACCCATTGCATAACAGGTGGGTGCTGCGACTATATAAGGGAATTATACAGCCGCTGGAGTTAGTTAAAATGTATCAGCAGCCGAAGACATTTCTCCAGTCAGCAGTGAACAAGATAAAGTGTATCAGCGGCCGAAGACAGTTCCCCAGTCAGCAGTGAACAGTTAAAAGTGTAACAGCCGCCGAAGTGAGTTCTCAAGTCAGCAGTGTACGAGTTCTCAAGGCAGCAGCCTATGAGTTGTGTTGGAATATAGCTGCCATCGCGGAAAAAAGAACCGGACGGGTGTGATAATCAGGATAGTTTGTGATAAGTGAGTAATAACTTGGAATGTGTGATACAGTGACACTTGTATAGCTCCCGTATCATAATTAATACATGTAGACTACTGAGGAGAGTGTGAATTGATTATTGCGAATAGGGTTATAAAGTGTGAAACACCACAACAGTGTTGTGATTGTAGCCGATACGTGTAGGTTGTTAAATAAACCAATTAACAATCCGAAAGGCATCTTCAGTAATGAAACACGTTACAATATCATTCAGATTATGGTACTCCTTATTGTGTTTCTGCTCTTCTGTTAGTTTGTTAATTGTATTAAGGCAATAAATGTGGAAGTTTCTTTTATGTTCATTGGGTTCCCTTTTCTGGTATATTCCACCATTTCCATGATTCCTGTTATAGCTCCATATTGATGTAGTTTATTTAGTATATTCTGGACGAATGCCAACTCATCTTTGTTAAAACGTACCATATGTTCCTTATATGTTCTCCATATCTCCTTGTTAAATTCCTGCCAGATTGGCCAATGTACACTTTATGACAGCTTTGACATGTTCATTTATAAATTGCACTTTGCTTATAAAGGTACATTTTCTGCTTCCCCTTTAGTAATTTGCTTATGGTGGAAGTTGTTGTATAAGGTATATTTATGTTGGTGTTATTCAACTTCCGCAATTTGCAATTTGTGATCCATGGAAATGGACTGTGGGTACTATATGTATTCATGTAAACTTCACATTTTTACTGTTTTACACAAAAAATATTTCTAATTATTGGATGAGACTGAGTCCTTCAGTACGGGGCCTCAGATGGACATATAAGAGCTCCTGATAATAATAAAAATGGTAGAATAACCTTTAAAAGCACAGTGGTTACTGTATATACCATCTGCATTAACATACTGAAACCCTGCATTCTGCCAACAGAGTGTATCTGTGTGTTCGGCATGGGTCCCACAATAAACAGTGACTCTTTCTCTAAACAGCATTAACCAGCTGGGCTTTCTAGCAGATGTAATGTGTTTCCTTTGAGGCATGACCTGAATTCTTATATATCATTTACAAGAAATTCAGTCTTTAAAGGGATAATAAATGGTTGGAGAAAACTCAAACATTCAGAGAAAACAGGTTCCAGTGTCACTCTGTCCACCACAAATCCCATTCAGACTGCCCTGGGCTCCACAGTGAGAAGCCAGTAACTGACTGAGCTATGGTGAAGTCAAAATTTTACATATGGTACGTTATTTACCCTACAAGAATATAATTACACATTAGCAAACCCATGAAAGTTTCAGTTACTTACAGGTCATTATATGATGTGAAGATCATTTCAGACAAATTCATATCATTCAGTTGCATTGCAACCCTTAAGGCTTGAGGACACTGATTAAAATGCTTGAAAAGGCGCAGAGGTGCTTGAAGTAGTGTAGTGTTCTCAGGATCTTGCACATAAGGTAAATAGCTAAAATAAAAAACTGAATTAGCTGAAAATATTCAAAACAAAGGAACAAGAAAATGACATGACACCAGTTTTGCCAGCACAGAACTACTCTTTCTATGGTACTCACAGGAACTTACTTGTAGATCTGTTGCATTTAGATAAGCGAGATCGATGAGTATCTTGCTTGGTGACTACTTCCGCTCATGCAGTAGAACAGTGGGGAGGAGATAGGAAGAAAGATGCAGAGGCCATTGCAGTAGCAATTTCTCCAACCTTTACCAACAAAATGCATGCACAAAAAATGTGACTTATCTGCTGCTACATGTGAACCTAAAAGGCATCTACAAGCTTAAAAACAGAAATTAAGGGTAAAATTTAGAATTAAGATTACAGTACCTTTCTATTATACTACATGCCACATCCCAGAAAAGTGTAATATTGATATTCATCGGCATGACATCAAATCTCATAAAATTTGGAATGTCTGGATAAAATTAGTAATAATATGAATCTACAAAGCTGAAATGAAACCACAGTGACTGCATACTTGAGCAAAAAACCTATTTTTTTATATACAATGAATCTTAGACATATAATATCTTAAATATATGCCTCATGTTCTACATTTACAGACAAGCAGAAAAGTTCATACAGTCACAACTGCTGTTAGTGAGATATGGCAACACTTCATATAACTATGAGGCAGCGCTGTAAGACAGTAATCATTCAGTCCACAGACTTGTATGAGGTCCTTACTGAAGAGTTTCTGGTGCTGTGGCATTCACTATGGTACACACATTACGCACCAAAGAATGGCACAAAATGTGGAGTATTACTCTGACAAATTTAGACATTATACAAAGAAACAAAACATAACATTACAACTGCTGCATGCCTGTACACTGAAAGCCATCCACAATGGAAGAATCCAAATCGCAGGGCATTTGTTTCTCTGGAATGTCTGTGAGAATCAGGTCATATGCACCCCAATATGACAAATGCTGTTATGCCATCAAGTCGCAAAAGTACTGATGGGGAGATGTTCTGAGTGCTGCAGAACAATTTTCTTGTCATCACCACATTTGCAGCAAACGGTGGAGAGGGTGCTGCATGATGTTGTTGTATCTGTTCTTCATACAGCATGATCAAGCTTTGCAACTGCCACTGCAGCCGGATGCATCTCCAACCTTTCTCATTTGAGTGTTCTGATGTATAAAGAAATGGGAATTTAAATACTTGTAACTAGCACATATGAGCTGATGAAGATCCACATTATTTTCAAGACATGATTCCAAGAGAAGTTTGCAATATGCGTTTGGGAAGGAAACCTGGCAATCCCTTCCTAGGTTCTTGTGAGTTACTGTCTCAACCATCAGGGACGTCCAATTTACAGCTTATATCTGAAGAATTACTGCAACTACTGGACAATGTACAACTGGCAAGGCGGCAGACAATGTGGGTACTGCATGACGGGGCGGCTGCCAATTTTCACGCAATGTCATGCGATATTCAGACAGCCAGTACCGGAGCCAAGGGACAGGACAAAATGGTCCTGCTGTGTGGTCTCCATGATCACCCAGTCTCACTTCTGCTGACTTCTACTTGTGGAGCCATCTGAGGAGTATCGTGTACCATGTGGGAAGAGCTGTGGAACGTCACTGAAGCAGCTGGGACAACAGTACACAACATGACTCTTGTCTTTCAGCATACAAGGAATTCTTGGCCCA
>NW_019733910.1:39765-40513 GCF_002891405.2 Cryptotermes secundus
GAGATCCCGTAAGGAGATGCTCAACGAGGGTCAATGCTGGGCAAGAAGCCGGGAGAGGAAGGACTGGAACCGTGATAGGACAGACGTCCGGGAGGCGGCGTCAGCCACAACGGAAATGCAGCAAGGGCATAAGGAAACAGGACGTGGAGGAACTACTACGCATGAGGGAAAAGACCGGCAACGTGATCTTCAGTGGAATGTTCGAGACACAATTAGTCGGTACTGCCAACGGGTTACGGAGGATAAGGAAGTGGACCTTATGGAGGGGTCGACCCCCTCCGAAACGCAAAAAGGAGCAGGGCACAGAAAAGGAGCCGGTAAAATAGAAGAACCGGCTTCCCCATTGAGAGTGAATGTGCCATGTGAGAAAGCGATGGATGAATGTGATCTTCTGGCGAGCTGAAAGGAAACCGCTCGAGCCGAGCTTTGTCTAAAGGGGGGGAGCGGATGTAATGGACAAAGAAGCTGCTGCAAGAACAGCCTCCGAAGCAAAGGAACGGGGAAGCACCGTTAGGCTATTCGGGACGAAGAGCCTTAAGGAGGGAGCAGTGTGACATGTTGAGCTATGGATCACCCCTACCTCCCGAGCGGTACGTGGCGGTAACGTAACGCTCACGTTACTACGGTAATAGGCGAGTTCCCTCCCCGCCACTCCCCTCTGCGGTGACGTAACGCGCAACGTTACGTACCCGTAATCAACTTCCTACTGCGGCGGCGACGTTACGGTAGTAACAGCGGGTACCTCCGC
>NW_019733910.1:40681-42759 GCF_002891405.2 Cryptotermes secundus
ATTGTTAACTAAACAATTTTATTACCTCTTCGGCGTCTTCGGTAACTAACCACGTTACAATATATATAACATTTCTGCTTGCCTATAAGCAACAGAACATGATGCTTATATTTTAGGTATGTAATTAAGACTCATTCTGTAAATACAGACATGTATACATATGTGCATGTGTCCACACACACTCTTTGCTACTTAACAACTGATCCCCACTCTGCTAGTACTTCAGCTGACTTCAATAGCAACACATACATTCATTTATAAATTATAAAATAAATGTATATTCTAGAAGAATGGTAAAAATTTTATTTAGAAACAAACATTTAGAAGAGATTATAAGATTCATCAAAGTCTCGTTTTTCACTTATCACATATTTGTTTTAAGTCATAAAGACTGCTCACGGAGCAGCACCAGGTTCTAAATTCCTTAATATTCTTGGATTACAGTGCTTCCCTATGGAAACATGAAGGACTTCAGTATCACAGTCTACTTTCACAAAAAAATTCACTGTAAGTAAAACATACCAAATACACCTTTCACGTACATTTAATAACCAGTCTAACAATATAAGTGTCCATAATATAACTCGTGAAATAAACTTTATGAAAGGTGAAACAAAATTCACACCAGGTTTCCCTGTTAAGAAATTATGTCAAAAATCTTGTACAACGTTTGTTATGTAACAGTTTTAAAGAGACACATCACCATCAAACAACACAAGCTATCAACTCATCGAGCCATGGGCACACGATAGCTACACCCTCCAGGGGGGGGGTCGGGGATGCGTCCTACGCCAGCTAGCTGGGAGACGGGTGTTCTCTCTTGTCTATAGTTTGAACTCCCTACTAAGTTACAAGGAATTCCACAAAAGTAACAGAAACTGATAAAACATTTATTGAATAAGAAACAACTCAGAAAAAAAAACAATGAATGAGCACAGGAGACTAGAATATTTCAGATTACCGAGAAACGGCTTGTCAAACTCAATCTAGAAAATCAGGACAGATAATTACCTTTGCATTGCAACAGGACAGCCATGTTACGGCACAACTTAAAAACTCTGCTCAGAAAATCAATATGAACAATTACTTCTACAGTTGCATAAAGAATAAACAATAAACCACACACGTGGCTTGTATATCTCTGATTACACATGGACAGCCATATCATGGAACATACTCGTAATTCAACTTGGAAAATCAGTTCAGACAATTATATTACATTTCCTGAAGGGAACACGGAAGGTTCAACTCAAACAAAAATCAGTCACGCTAATACCAATACTTCTCCACACTGGGAACAGGCAGAAATGCAATACCATGAAAATTCCACCTTCCATATTTCAAAAAACTTACAATGCTTACACTGGCTTACCTGGAGAAGGCCCTCCCTGCCTGGAGTCTACCTCCCAAACCATCCCAAATAATTTATTACAGCGCTGACCGAAAGGGAATTTAGTTGCGGAAGAACAGGTCCGCACTCAACGACGTCCAGGCAGGAAGAGTCCGACTTCAGTCAAACGGGCAAGGACATAGGGTACAGGGATGACGTAAGCACGCCACGGATTACAGAGCAAAAAAAAAATGAAGAAGAGTGGGAGGAGAACAGTGCAAGCCGCTGCTGCCATCATTGGAAAAGGGCATCTCTTGCAGTGAGCCGAAGAGATCGGCTCATAGCTACAACAGGTGTTTGAAGTGTCCTCTGTTCATTTCAAGGCAGATGAGAGTTCAACACAAAGCATTCTCTTTATTATGCATTAATATTGTGACATGTTGCGCCAAGCCGAGCCCCCCCCACACACACCAGCAGTGACGCGGCGGGTGAGTCAGCGCTCCCCTCCCCCTCCTCCGCACGGTAACGAAGCCCGTCCCGCCTGGTCCTCCGCGGTGACATCACGCGGTGACGCAAAACTGCTTCCTACTGTGACGTGGAACGTAACAGGCAATCCTGCGGCTATATAAGTAAGCTGCAGTGCCAGTACGAGGACAGTTCTAATGTGGTACCAAAGAGTTCTAATGTGGCTACCGAGAGTTCCACTGTAGCAGCCGCCTGACACAGAGTTATAGTGTGGACATCGCTG
>NW_019733911.1:0-511 GCF_002891405.2 Cryptotermes secundus
CTACCAAGCAACAGCTAGTGAAGACTGTAACAGACTGAGAAGACCGTACCTCAACCCAGAAGATGGAAGCAGCACATTCCTCCAAACTGTTGGTGTCTGCCTGCAAGATTACACAGTGTCACAGCACAGAATACCACATTATTATGTATGATTGTATATAGAGAAAATGATAGGCTTTTGTAAGTTGAAATAAAGTTGCCAGTGAAATATATTTCCTTGTTACCTTCTCTTATAACCTGCTTGATGTATGACTTGTGCATGTGCACGTAAATTTTGCTAGTGGGGTGGGACTAAGTCTCTTGTACTGTGACCACTTCTGGCCTATTGTACGAGCCGCAGATGATAGATGAGGGTGATTGTGGAGCATTGGTGGAATGAAGATTGGCAGGAGAAAATGAAGTACTCAGAGAAAACCTGCCCCAGCGCCTCTTTGTCCACCACAAATCCCATTTGATCAAACCCGGGCCGCCACAGTGGGAAGCCAGTGAATAACAGCTTGAGCTATGGCACA
>NW_019733911.1:527-5588 GCF_002891405.2 Cryptotermes secundus
AATTTTGAGCCATCTGTAGCTAAAGTGAGGATTGTTGTATTAATATATATATATATATATATATTACACAGTATATTTCTGTTTGTAGTTCACATTTTATGTATATATCTTGCTGACTAATTTGGTTTGAATGTCTGCATTAGATAGAAGATTACTGGCTCAGCAAACAAAATGATGAATTACATCTAATAGGAAGAAATCTTGACACCCAGTCGCAAAACTTCTAGACATGAAGATCTTTAAGGCCAGAATGTGCGTCTACTTTGAGCATCACACAGTGCTAACTAATAAAAATTACTGTCTTCTGGGATATTATGACATTTATCGGCATTTCAAAGGAACCCACTGCCTCCTTTAGGATAGAAAATTAATTCTGAAGGAATCTTGGTGTCTTCAGCGGGCTAACAGTGTGAAAACATATAAACTTGTGTTTATATAGGATTCAAATTATAAATGAAATTAACAGTTCTTTAGGTCTGTTATGCCAATATGACATCCATTTCTGAATATGAACAGCAGCACCATCTTTTGATAGATTTAAGGCCCTCACAGTAGTGACTGTGAAGGGTACATTTGGAGACCACCTCACAGAAATAACCTGCTTAGCTTGTCACCAGCATGTTTTTTGCTTTGTTTAGTTTTCAACCCCGAAGATCGAGTTGATAGTTTCTACTGAAAAGAAAATGAATGTTAAGGTCTTATTCAGTCTGAAGTATATTTTGCCGATCTTTCAAAATATTTAAGTGCATTAAAAAAACGGGTTCCCGTTGGCCCTTGCTATATAGCCTTGGCACATATGACATAGCAAACACCACTTCTAACCATTCCTTTGTTGTTGTGTATTAATTTGTTGCTGCAGAAACATGTTTACTGTGCCATTGCCTTGCAACGGCAACCTATTCTTCCAATATTTTGGCTTTCAACCATCGTTTCACAATGACATACAATAAACATGTATTAGAATCAAAAATAAATACAGTCAACTCTCGATTATCTGGGATAATGGTGGGGATGGAAAGCACGATTAATCGAAAACCCGGTTAAGACAAATTTTATTAAAAGTAGTACTGTAATACTGTACCTTCATAATACTATAGGCCTACCTGTATTTAAATTTATTCAACCTCATTTTTATGTCATCTCATGGCCTATTTAATACTTTTTTTACATTACACTGAAGTATGAATTAGTTATTTCAATCACAGTCTTCAACAACATCCAACACTTTTTACGAATATTTACACTTAACACTTAAAAAAATTTAATATTGTCGTTTACTTTTTCGCGGCATTTTCCTTTTTCTGTTGAATACTTAACACAACACGCTTCCTTTTACACCCTGACATTTTGCTAAGGCACTTGAAGATCGATACAAAGATACTAACTGGGGCGTAGTATCTGTCCTTTACAACTTTCCACAAATCCTTGCATTTTTTCACCCCTACCCTAGAACTTTGTGTTAGCATAACGGGACCAAAGAATGCAGAGTTCGCTTGACGCTAGTGCGAAAATAGTGTTACAACTTGCCATGTGGAACAAAAGTGAATGAATATTAAACAACATATAAGCTTCAAAAATGCCTCAGTAGCCCCAGTTAAGCTGTAAACCGGTTAATCCGCCCCCGGATAATCGAGAGTTGACTGTAAAAGCAATCTGGAAGATTTCTAAAAGGGGGGGGGGGAATAAATCAATGAGAAACTCTGAAGTCTGCTGCAGAAATTCTCAGTATTCTTGTCCATACTTAAACTGATTGTCCTGTGCAGTGCAGTACATCAGTGATCCTTATATGTTTCGTTGCTCATACTGTCTGATTTCTCATGTAATAGTAGAGGTTCAGAAAGATTGTGTGGCCGCACCAAATTCAACCTCTCCCTCTGCATTCCTGCACCACTTTCCGTGCAGTCCTATGCTCTCTCTCTCCCCAACTCTCAATTGGGCAGCAAACAATTTGCATTACAGTGGATGCTGTTAATTTAGTCTTGTCTAATTAGTTGATTGGATTAAAATTAGATCACATTTTTATGAACTGATATACCTGTAGCATGGAATACCTCTACTTAGGTATTATACTGTGTTATCTGAGACATCTGTATATGTATTATATTTATATTTATACTGGAAATAAAAATTTATTTTACTACTACCATGTAGTTCTGCATGCTTGGCTTAGACGTATGAAATTTGTATATTCTGCAAATAAATTTAATTTTTTTTCTAGTCTACAAAACTAACATCATTCCTAATTTTGTTAATTTGCTATATCTATATTATATTTAAGCATCCTATTACACTCTACACAGTATATGACATAAACTCCGTCTTAAGTGTAACGATTTATTGTAGTTCTTTCATCTTCCTTTCTTCTACACTATACGTTTCGGCCGCAAATGGCCATCATCAGGTGTATACTCTCACGTAGCTGCTACACTGCATGTAGTTTAAAATTTAAAAAACACTAGTCTTCTCAATTGTTCATTTCGCCGTTGTTGACAGGTTTCGATATATCAGAATCTTCCCCACTGATATCAGTCAGATATGTACAAAATCTCTGTTAACCTACACACGTCAATTTGATTTTCATAAACTGGCACTTTTAAAATCTTCAATTCCAATTTTAAAAATTTCTTTAAAATTTTTTCTAATTTTAAAATTTAAAATTCTCAGGGTTACCCGCTGCAGCGGCTACTTCTTGTTTTCAGCACTGTTGAGATATTCTGTGTAGGCTCCCTGTAGTGTAGAAGAAAGGAAGACGAAAGAACTACAATAAATTGCTACACTTAAGACGGAGTTTATATCATATATTGCTATATCTATAATGTATTCTGTGCTGTTGTTACATTAATCAAATGGATGTAAAAGACATGTCATATATAAAGTTACAACATTAATAATAATAACTTTATGACCTCAAATGAATGTTAATATTTTGAAAACCCTCTTGATGGTTTTGGTGGCAGGACTGCAGGTGAAAGGAAGAGAAGAATAATAGTTTTTTGTTCATTAAAGATTCCATAGTTGCCAACATTAATGAAATGCTGGCAGGTTTCCTTGGAGCGAACATGAATCAAGGTATTTTTGACCAAAGAGTATAATATTTTAGGGTAGATTGGAGGATTAAGTTCATTATGATATTCTTTCTAAATATCATAATATGGTAGTTGTACCTTTAAATAATAAACCTCTCTCCTAGTAATAGCAGAAGCAGCAGCAATAGGACTGTTGTTAATACTATTTAATATAGAACCGGATGCCTGGCTTGAAGCATTTACAACGGTTTGACTTACATCTCTCTCAGAGAAAAGGGTTATGGCTATTGAGGATATATGTGAAGCAGGGATAACAAAATAATTGTATTCAGTATGGAAAATGTATTGCAATTGCAAGAGAATTTGGATAGTCATGGAAATGAAAGTTGGGGTCCACTACAAGTGGCTCACAGATTAATTTCGTAGGCGTGGGGAAAAGCTCACACTCCTTAATGTGAAATCGTCGGTAAAAATATGTCTGATCCAAAGGTAAAATTAATTTAAATTGCTAGGCAATTTGTCTTCCAAGTAACCAATATCAAATTACATGTACGCTTGTCCAGTGGTTCCCGAATTGATTTATGGGTACCAATGGACGGCCAACCGGAGTGACTGGTCATAACAGGCGCCCCACATAACCGAGAGCTCGCTGAAGAGGGGCAGACACTGCCATATTTTGAAATGAGTGTTCAGATACTGATGAAAGGTGGTAACTAGTTTCTATACCCACTGAGCTACCGAATACCACTTGTACTTAGTTACATAACCTTCAAGTAGTGGCACCAAGATCTACGATCAACATGTTATGAACATATCTAATGGAAGAATTAAAGTTACACATAAAGTAAATAATATTTAATGTTCATATGATACAGCTTTAATAATAATCCTCTTCTTCAGTGGTTCATATCAACACGGAATGCTTATATCGAAAGCGTAAATTCGATACATTCGTACAACAAAATGCCGATAGGTGGCTGACTGAGCCATGTGATAGTAATGGGAAAGAACGAGGCTTGCAGGATAGTCGTGCAGGCAAACAGAATGTTTGTAAACGCCGGTGAATGCCTATTAGAATGAAATAACTAATATAATTAGAACCTGCAAATAATTAAATTGGTAAACATACATTATCCTAGTTTCCGTCTTAATAAGGAAAAAATTGTGCTTCTTCTTTTCCATGTTAGATAACATGTCTCCAAATTGTTACTGCTCTGGTTTGTTTTAGTGATCTACCAATCAAGGCGGCTTTTTAAAATCTAATTTTAAGATAATTTTTTGAGGTGCCTGGCAGCGGCTGGGCCCGTAATTTGCATGAAAGGCTAATATTCGGAGAATTTGTGTATGTTAATGATTAATGTGTTCCATGTGTTACGTGAGTAACTGATTTTGGTCTGCGTTGCACGGCATGAAACGGTTAAGGTGTGTGTAGTGAATAATATATAAACGGCGACATTTGATACAATATGACGTTGTAGAAAAAAAAATACGATTTTTCTCCAATTTTGTAGTTTTCTGTCCATGAAAGTGATGTTTGAGATCATGGAAAAATTATAAACATTAAGTAAGATTTGAGGCTTTCATGGCTGTGACTATGCAGAAAGCAGTCTTGTGGGATTTGGCACCGTGTATTTGTGGCGTTAACCGACGTTTCGGAGGAATGTATCGCCTCCATCATCAGGGTAGAAGGGAAAATATAAGAAATCCGCAAGCGAAGAGACAGTGAGAACCGTTAAAACCAGTCCGAAACGTCGGTTAACAGCACATCTACACGGTGCCAAATCCCAGAAGAGTGCTTTCTTCATAAAGATTACCGAAATATACATTTGAGTATTTTGTTGCACAGGTTGATTTGCGTGGCATTCTTTGTCGTGCACAAATTACATGTACGTTTGTCCAGTGGTTCCCGAATTGATTTATGGGTTCCAGTGGACGGCCAACCGGACTGGCCGGTCATAACAGGCGCCCCACATAACCGAGAGCTCGCTGGAGAGGGACAGACACTGCCATATTTTGAAATGAGTGCTCAGATATT
>NW_019733912.1:0-194 GCF_002891405.2 Cryptotermes secundus
AGTGATAACTGAAATAAGCAGAGTAATGGCATGTGCATACATTGTTACGAGCCCAACGCTCCGGCCGAAACTACGTTGGGAAAGCCTCGGGGATCTGGCAACACTGCCTTGGGAGACGCTTGGCAGCCCTGTATCCGCGGCCCACCCCCCACCGCCTGCGGGGGGGTGGCGGCTCGCAGGATGGAATGGGTAGC
>NW_019733912.1:314-748 GCF_002891405.2 Cryptotermes secundus
AAAGAAAGGGGGGGGGGTTTCAAACGTGGGCCCAAAGGGCAGTAAGTAACGGAATACGGGCTTACCAAGCTGTTTGACCACACTCAGGTAGGGGGAGGCCCCTACCTTACCAAATTAACTTCCACCAAATCAAAAGGATATGGCGGAACGGAGTTTGGGCCCCTCCGGAGTGGACGTGGGTAGTGAGGACCTTCCACTAGCTCCACTGTATTTTATTTATATTATACCAGCAATAAACGCAACTGTATTTTATTTATATTATATCAGCAATAAACGCAACTGTATTATGTGTAAACTGAGACGGGCAGTAATGGCCTACCCGGCCCATTAGGATCCCCCACCCCCGTAGCAACCAGTTCGTAACAACATTGTGTGTTGTGTGTGTATACATATTGTGACATGTCAAACCGTTGCTGGGCGATGGGATGTGGAAC
>NW_019733913.1:0-210 GCF_002891405.2 Cryptotermes secundus
GACCTAATCCTCAGCCTCTAACAGGAATGAGTACCAGGAATTAAACAATTTTCCTGGGGAGTAAAGTGCGGCCGGCTCATAAGGCTGACAACCTTACTGCCATCTTTGAGCCAACTGACTAGATAATGTGGGACCATCAACGTCTCACAACCCTATGGGCCTTCACGGCCTCTTACAGGGATAGCTTTACTTTTTTTTTATAAGATTTTT
>NW_019733913.1:292-1131 GCF_002891405.2 Cryptotermes secundus
TACTGTTACCATGTCATAGATATAAATGTTATGATTTTTTAACTAAGATGTACACTGTTTTGTTAAAACATCTAAAATTATTACAGAAGTGTAACATCAACAACCAATTTGGTTCTAGATTAAAACAAATATTGAACATTATTTTGTAAACAGACTAATTGTAATAAATTTTACATGTTTTAACAAATCAATATACATCTTAATATTAGTTAAAGAGACACAAAATATATATCTATGAAATGGTAACAGTAGCTTCCATGTGTGTTGATAATATCCTTCTGAAGACGGTCGTTTTGACCGAAACATGTAAAGGATGAAAATTAAAAACAAATTTTATCAATCAGACTGGACGGTGGTTAAAAATCTTATACACAATTACTAGTGTGATGGGTCGGGATGAGCCAAGTTACTTTTATAATCCATTACAAATGTTTCAATAATATATCAGTGGTGCTTTATAATGATTTGCAGTAGACTGTACGTCTGATTCTGTTGATTGTATAATTTTACAGCTTTTCATACTGGCCTACCACTGAACAAGGGTTTCTTTCGTCTTTTGAAAGGATACATGTCACCATGTTCAGTGGCCAATTTGCAGGCTTGAATGCAGCATGGATGGGGGTGTACAAGTATCGCTATTGCAATCAAGAAAGGTCACATATATAACTACTTCATGTCCGATTTAGTTCAGAGGCGGTTCATCTGACTCAGGTCCTATAAACAAGCAACTGCTAACTAGAAATTGTACTTTTCAGCTTACAAGTGCCAACAGCGGGCAAAGGAGAACCACTGTTCTCATTTGAATGTGACCTGAACTCTGTGGCCTTCCTTCCAGTACA
>NW_019733914.1:0-726 GCF_002891405.2 Cryptotermes secundus
AGCAAAGCAAAGCTGGCAAGCTAGCTACGCAAAGCTAGCAAGCATGGCAACACAAATCTAGCAAGATGGAAACGAAAAGCTAGCAACATAGCAAAGCAAAATATAGAAAGCTTGCAAGCTAGCAACGCAAATCTACCAAGCCAGCAACGCAAATCTAGGAAGTTAGCAACGCAAAGCTAGCAAGCTAACAAAGCAAAGCTAGCAAGAAAGGAACGCAAAGATAGCAAGCTAGCAACGCAAAGCTAGCAAGTTATTAAGCTAGCAAGCAAGCTAGCAACGCAAAGATAGCAAGCTAGCAACGCAAAGCTAGCAAGTTATTAAGCTAGCAAGCAAGCTAGCAACGCAAAGATAGCAAGCTAGCAACGCAAAGCTAGCAAGCTAGATCGCACAGCTTCCAAGCTAGCAACGCAAAACTAGCAAGCTAGCAAGGTAGCAACGCAAGGCTACCAAGTTAGGAAAGCAAAGCTAGCAAGCCAGCAACGCAAAGCTAGCAAGATAGCAACGCAAAGCCAGCAAGATAGCAACGCAAAGCTAGCAAGCTAGAAAAGCAAATCTAGCAAACTAGCAAGCTAGAAATGCAAAGCTAGAAAGCTAGAACGCAATGCTAGCAAGCTACGTACGCCAAGCTAGCAAGTTAGCAACGCAAAGTTAGGAAGTTAGCAACGAAAACTAGCAAGCAAGAAACACAACTCAAGGAAACAAGCTACGCAAAGCTTGCAAGCTAGC
>NW_019733915.1:0-8535 GCF_002891405.2 Cryptotermes secundus
GCATATGCACTTGATCATAGTTGATAAGAATTTAGCTGAAAAGTCCGCTATGCATGAAATGATGTTCAATTTCAAAGGACTTGACATTAATGGCAACAAGCCACATAATACATTTAACAATTTAATATTTCAACCCACAATGCATACACATATTCAAGGGTATGCAAAACAATGGGAAGTGTATAAGACACTTATGATTCAAAATTACAGTCGCGTTCCAGTGGCATATTTAGCTATTTCTGTTTTGAGCCTTTTATTGATAATGTACTTCCTTAAGTAATTCAAAAGTTGTTCTACTATAGTATTAAAGGTATGGCATGACAAAATTAGCAGCATGTATAGTTTTAAATCATAGTACTGATATGTGGGAAAGGGGTGTTACAGCATTCCATTACCACTCAAATATGAATAATCAAACAGAGATTTAGCCTTGCTGTTAAAATAACTTAAGTTGAATGCCTAGATGCACAAAAAAATTTTGAAACGAAACTTGGTTCTATAAGTGACCTTGGGGAAAACATACAAAATTACAACAAATACAAAATACGACAAACCTGTGGTGGTAGCTGAAAGAAAAACAATAGAAAAAACACAGTGACAAAAAACTAAAGTAACATGCGGACCTGCCAACTTAAAAAGGTGCTGGAAGATTGAGCACTTAGAAATTTAAAAAGTGGGTGGAAGGGTGAGAGGGGCCATTTTCTTCACATTAATTTCCCTTGGATTTTTGTGAACGATAATTTTATTCCTGAAGTATGAACTTCTAAAAACACAGTGACTTGTGTAATGCTACGCCAAAACAGAGAAGGATTCTGCCTCTCTTACTGTCCGTCACTATCTCTGGAAATTTTTTTAACCAGCGAGCAAATACGAGCAATACAACTGAGAATAAATTACAGTTTTCTACATTTCACTGTACAAATATATAATTGACAATGATGTAAAAAAAAATGGATTGTGAATATTTCACCCACAGAAAACACATCAGCATTTGTTGGCAACCATTTTTTGTGCACCATGTTTAGAATTTCTATTAATTGGCTGAAACTATCTTTGCAATTTCTCCATCTTTATTCTTTGCACATTACTAAATATTAAGATTATATCTGATCACACTGATCACCCTTAGGACTGAGTGAGGTCCTCCTGAAAACTCAGTAACAAACCTTCAGCTTTCCTGAAAGGCAAGGATTCCTCAATTCACTAAACGACTACCAGCTATCTGTGGAGTTAATTTATTAATGTCAAATTATGAAAATTCCTGTTTTCCCTTCTAAAAATATATCCAAAAACACCAGAATTTTTAGTTTTTTGCAATCAGAACTTACAATTCTCGTTTCAGATCCTATAATTGCAGTTTCCTTATCAAGACAATTGAAAATAACCTGTCTACTGGTTTTCATCTATTCTCTTACTAACTTTCACTGTCCAGTAGAAGTGACATGTGTAAAGATCTGCACGGAAAACATAAATTGTAACAAGATGATTGTGATTACATATTGAATATCCAATAATACCCTGTTGCATGCTCAGGATGTGTTTCTGGAGAAGAAACTTCCTAGTAAATCAACTTTTAACAGAATCGTTATAAAGTAGTTAATATGAAGAATTGTGGTAATAGTATGATGACTTAATTTGGCAACTGGTGCTCAGAAAATTCATTAAAAGATTAAATGAAGGTACATTCAAATTCACAACTCACTGCAATGCATTTTTTATGTCTTTAAAACGTTTCACCATAATTAATATGAGTGTATAAATTTATAGCAGTATGTGAAGTCTAACACTAATTTCAATAAAAGTTAGACTTGACTACCTGTAAATCCTAGACTGAGCTCCAGTATTTCTGCCTTTCTCAAAGTTCTGACTTTTCTTTCAGACTTTTACAAGAACTTGACAGTCATTTCATTCAGCTTTCAACCAGGCTATTACTGTACGCAGATATTTCGGAATGAATATAGCTAATCAGTGACCAAGAGTTAACCAAAAAAATTCTGACTTTATGTTCCCACAGTAACACACTTAAATTCCTTGAACCTTTTTAAGTTGCTTTTGCAGTGGTGCCAAAAGTATAGAAACTGAAAACATTATAATCATTAAATATTTGATTTGTGGATAATAGTCATATTTTCTTTGCATGACAGTAAGACACAGCAAAAGGCTGTCAGGTTCCCAGCCTGGGAACAGTGGAACAGTTGGCAGGTCAAAAAATAATGTTCTAACTCATAACTGACTGCAGTGGTGACTCACAAGCATGAAGTGCAGGGGTGTGTTGTGTATAACATCAGCGGTAACAGCCATGTCACAATGCAAGGCCTCTAGCCGCATGGCAGAGTATATAACAGGAACCTCTTGGATCAGGATGGATCCATCCTCATCTAACATAACAAAGACATGGGTATAAGTTGTTGCATGCACTGTTTACACAAATAAATAAAATCATAATGACAAAGTCATGTCATTCCATCCCCATGTTTGATCATCTAAACTATGAACTAAATTTGAATTAAATTTAATGCTGTAACTCTGTACTGAAAGTTGCCTGTCTGCTGTAATACTGGTGCATACAACCACCATTTTGCTTCAAACTGACATCAGACTCATTTTGCTAAGAGGAAACTGGTACATGGCACAGATCACATTAAAACCTACAACTTCCATTTAAAATGCATTGTTCAGTAGTGAATATGTACTGAAATCATGAAAAGTTAAACAGTTCCATTTATTGTGACTGGTGAAGAGTTTTATTTCAATTATTTATGCCCTTACATGTTTTGGTCTTCTCAGACCATCATCATCAGGACACATTTTCATCAATACAGTTAGAAGCCACTATTAAAATACATGTTCTAAAAGTTAAATGTATACATACAATATTGAGCTCAACTGGTAGTGACTGGCATGCACCTAAGCTGATCCTGGAACTCACCTTGGGGAATGTCTGGAGCATCAATCCACACACACCTGTACTTGAGCGGTGCTACCATGTCTAGATTACAGGGGTAACTTCACTTTATGCCTACAGTACAACAATCTTTGCAGCAGCATAGGAAATAAATTAAAATCGAGGTCACTGACATAGCTAGAATCTCAAAATTACATCCATGGAATGTGCATACCATTGCAACATAACTTTCAGTTCTCGTTTTCTTAAATTTCCTCGTTAAATCCCCAAATACTACCTTGAATAGGCCACCAGATGCTGTTAAGTAATGTCAAACTGCTGAAGACTTGTACCTCGCCCAGTCAATTATCTAATGTCTTCTGCACTTTACATACAGAGTATTTGCTTTACAAAGGCCGCACAACAGCTCAAGCAGTTAGTCACTGGCTTCCCACCACGGTGGCCTAGGTTCAAACCCAGGTCTGGTCAAGTGGGATTTGTGGTGGACAAAGTGGCGCTGTGGTAGATTTTCTTCGAGTACTTCTGTTTCCCTTACCAGACTTCATTCCACCAAATTCTCCATCATCATAATCACCCGGGGCAGGTACAATAGGATAATCAGTGGCCGATGTGCCGAGCCGACCCAACTTGACTTCACCCCCCCACTATGCTAATTAATTTGCTTCACATTATTCTCACAATAAAAAGACACTAACTGATAGCTCTTTGTAACAGAGGAGCTATGTGCTTTGTGTCATGTAACAATTTAGATGGACTCCAAGATCCCAAATTAGAAAACTACAACATCTACCCCACTCTGCCACGTTACATAAGATACGAGTACAGCTACAGCTTCACATTCTGCATCTGAAGATTGTTGTACACAACTGTGGACGATGTAGATAATCTTTAATGCTTACTTGTAACCGGAACTACTGCACAGTCTTCCAACATCCCAGCACAGCATTTCAGTGAACACCTTCCAGTTTTCTGTAAAAAGTTTGACAGTGGACATTGTAGGAACAGAGGATATCAGGACAGGCAAGAATTATGTGTGAGTGCTGCAATCTAGGAGTCAGCAATTTGAAACAATATTTCTGTGAAAATGGAAGACTTACTCTCTGTAGGATAAAATACCAGCCACTTAAATCTTTGAAGTTAATATTAAAAATAAAGGGAAAAATTTACTTTCACTAAAAATTAAAATATTTATATTCTTTGTCTAAAAAAAAGTAATTAAGCTTTAATGTAAAATCTGAGGAAATTGCATGCATTTCCTGTAGGTATGAATACATTTATACTCAACTTAGAGAGTATATACTTATGTATTACAAGTTTACAACTTTAGTGCAAATAAATACAAAATAATCATACATTAAATTGCATGGTACATGTATCCAAAAATAATTGTAGTTCATGAACTGAATTATAATAAAAAAAATAATTTTTAGACAGATGCAAAAAATGTGCTACTATGAAGCAGGACCTGTGGATATGATTAAGGAAACTCACTAGATTTTTGAAATACAGNAAAAAAATTGTATATGATATTTGTTTAAACAAGTATGTCTACATCATGAAGGTAGTATTAAACATTATCATCTTAGAAATATGATCTGTTGCAAGTAGGTAACAGCAAATGGTACCACTGCAGATAACTTTGCCCAAGTGCATAAGACAACATACCTGTATATCTCACAGTCTCAGCTCTTGATCACATTCCCTCGTCATCCTCTCATGTTTAGACACAGAAAACTTCCCAGTCTGTGGCAGCTGTTGTCTTGTAGAACAAGGCCCACTGCTTTTACTACAGAATTCCAAAATTTGCACACACAACTGCTACGTATTATTTAAAATTAAAGAATTAGATCACAGGTAAATAATTTTTTTTTCTTTAACTGTGGCACGAGCATTTAAATCTTACAAACATAGGGAGAAACTATCCCTAACAGCTCTGTAACACAATACGGACATGCAACTAAATTCATGAACTACCATCATAATTCATAACTCACAAGTTGAAACTGAAACTTTATCCAATAAAAGGACTGCGGTTAGAGGAATCACACTTTTTTTTAGGATGAAGGTATAACCAATTTCTAAACGTACCCAAGATTACACAGTTTCAGAACACTTTCAGACCTTCCTGTTCCCTTAAGAAAAAATTATCACTTTCTTCACACATGCATGAGAACATGTTACAGTGCACACAATGTATTATTATCAAAACGCCAGTCAAGATCACCGTCATCTCGTTTGTATTTATTTTCAATGCAAGATCATCCAGCAAAATGTTCGGATACACATAACACCTTACCATGACGATGAACACTATTATTAAATACACATTTCAAAACATAAAATTTATACAGAACTGTGTTTTCATGCACTTCTCTCGCTTTTCAACTCAAAATATTTCAACAAGTCTAAACATTTTACCTCAAGAACAAGAATTCATCCCTCTTATGTGACCTTTCAACTTTCATCTCAGAATGGCAGACTTCTCTTCCTTGCTACGCTTACAGACTAGCATGGCCACTCACGCCCTGTAATTATACAGTGTGAAAAACTGTGCCTTTGGAAATAATATGTAGTTATTAAGCTTAAATTTTCACATGCGTAATTATGTTATAAAAGCCTTCATATAATTAATATTTAATATTACTTGATCCAATAAAATATTAATAAAATAAAAATTCGTAATTAAAACTATGTACAAAGGAAAGTAGAACACAAGCTTGAAATGGTGCCACCTTCTAAAATATTCCTTCGGATAAACCCATTGCAGTGTCTTTGTTGCTCATATTTAAATAAATCATACTTAATTATATTCCATACAAGATACTTATTGTAAAGTTGAAAAACATCAACAATCCCAATAATGGGAATTCTTTCCATGGGGTTAAAGCGGCAAGCGAATTAAGCTGACCAATAGCCTCCGTCATTTACGAACATTATGAATACTGGAGCCATATCTCCACCCACCCAATACGTTTTCAAGGTGTGGAGCTTCATTGATTAAACACAGGGAATACTCCAACTTTATTGGCTGCACAGTTTTCTTAATATACTGTACCACAACAAAAGTCTCATGAAGGGGATTGTTCACCTCCATCTCAAGAATTCACTTAAATTAAGACAACTTTAGTTTTTCTGTGAAAAGCGTGACGGTGAACATTATATTAGCAAAAGATATCAGGAGAGGCAAGAATTTAGTGAGAGAGAGCGCGTGTACGCGCATGCTGGAATCTCATTCTGACATGATACCAAACAAATCACCATGTTTGAATACTGAAATATTAATGTTTCTTAAACAGTTAATTGACTAATTCTATGTTATGTAAATCAGGATGTACTTTAATCTTCAAAGACAAATTTTAAATAGTAAAATGTATTCTCATTAAAAACGAACACACTTATATTCTCTTAACTGTAGAAGTGTTTACGTATACCTTCGAACTAAACTACTGAGAAATGTAATTTCTGTACAGATAAATATACTCGTATTTATATTCTTTCAACATCAAATTAAATTTCGAAAAATCAAACTCATATTATTAAAAAAACTAATTCTATTCTTTTTAACTTAATACGCTTGTACTTGTGTCCTAAATATTAATTAAAGTATCTATTTTCTCTGCAAACGAATAGGTTCACGTCATTTAAACAATGTGTACACCTTAGAAGTAAAAATCAATACACATATAACAAATAAAATATAATCCAAAGGCAGGAGATGTGGTAGGCAGCATTCTGGTTCTGATGAAGGGAACTGCCAACACATCATTACTACTCCAATATAAAAATATTATGTGCACTGAAATACAAAAGCATGATAAAAACTGGGCACATGAGTTTAGACAAAATCTTTTAATATCTATAGAAATACCAAAGAAAATATCTTATAAGATATTCAATATTTGTATGCATACAGACATTCGTAAGAGTGTATGGTATTTAAACTATAAAAACAAATGTAATTTCTCTACTGTACAAATGAACAGTCTAATATTCCTTTAAGTTACAAATATGTACATAAATTTAAAAATAGGTCTTCAGCCAAATTAATAACCAAACAAAAAAAATGTTATTCTGGAAGAACGGGGGCAAATTTTTAGAAGTAGCACTGGCTATAATTTTGGAAGCCTGGAGCACATTATTATTTTGGAATAATAAATTGTTAAATTTGGTGAAATAAGATGAATGTCTTGTATTGGAGCAGTTAAAAGAGAAATGGGTTCCCTTTAACAACAAAAAAATTGTTATTCTGGAAGAACGGGGGCAAATTTTTACAAGTAGCTATAATTTCGGAAGCCTGGAGCACATTATTATTTTGGAATAATAAATTGTTAAATTTGGTGAAATAAGATGAATGTCTTGTACTGGAGCAGTTGAAAAAGAAATGGGGTTTCCTTTAACAAATTGTTGAATTGCAATAGCATTTGAAGCGAGTTCTTTTGAAAGAAAATAAGAAAATGTATTTCTGAATACCTCTGCCCTACTGCAGAAGACATACCTGGACATTTATGGTCTCGGTTCTTCTTCGAGCTTCCTCATCAGCTCATAAGACAAACATTTACGGGGTGTCTCAGCTCACAATAGCGACTGTCTGTGCAAGAAACAACAATACTGCTACTACCATAGGATTCTTAAGTCTGTGCACACATAGCTACTTAGTATTTTTTTAAATAAAAAACCTCAATTAATAATTATAAATTCTTTGAAGCGCAAAAACGTACTCATTAGTTATAAAATAAAACTCTTTCTAACAACTGTCCTATACATGACATACTTTTATTTTAATTGTTCACTGGAAAGACGTTTGTTAAATACATTCAAATCTACCACTAGCATTGGGGGTGGCACCACATTGTTTTCAGCAAAACGTGACGGAAAATTCAGACACACACCTAAAATCAGGAAATTTATAAACACATTCATTGTCTTTTCTACTAACAACTCCAACATCCATGGCCATGCTCTCTTGCAGCTGTGCACGTAAATGTTGTTTGCACGCATAAGGGGTGGTCCATTCCGGCACTTGCATTGCAACCTCCAATGTTCTCATGTTATTTTGCATAAATATTAATTAATATACAATGTCAGTTTATTGTAAAATTGCCAGTTGACATCACCGTCTTCTAGTTTTACTTACTTTTAATGCAAGAGCGGCATCATTGGACACACATGACGACTCACTATATGGAGGGTCACAATTGCTAAATTTGAATTTCGGAAAGTAAACTTTATACTGCATCTTGTTTTCCCATAAAATTTTCTCGCTTTTCATACTAAAAACTATAACAACAAATCTTAATATTTCACTTCAAGAACAAGAATTCATACCTCTTACGTGATTACAACTTTCGTGACGTAATGGCGGACTGTAATCCCAAGCTACGCTTGCACAGCAAGAATGGCCAGAAACACCTTCAACTCTTGCAACATGAAAAACTATGCCTTTCGAAATTACCTTATGTCTTAAGCTTCATTTTTCACACTCGTAATTAAATACATCAAATAAACTTTAATTTACAATTATTATTGGATATTCAATATTATTTGATTTTATATAAAATTAATTAAATTCATACTGGAAAAATAAGTACAAAACGAAAGTAGTACGCAAGATTAAAATGGCGACGTCTTTT
>NW_019733915.1:9012-10754 GCF_002891405.2 Cryptotermes secundus
TTTTTTTCAAGTGATTTCAGACTATGACCCTTGAACTCAGATGGACGGGGTTCGAATTCAAGTCTGTTACTTGTTCATATTAAAAGGTAATTATTGTTATTGAATCGATACACCCTTTCAACGAATTTAACACCTCATATCGGTATTCTAAATAACGCTACATCCGGTCATTGAGATTAGCTCATTCTGACGGGCCCATGAGAGCAGGCGTATCCCACCCACTCTCCTGAGGAAGGAAACAGATTCAACCTCCGAAACACTCTTTTTAGAACATAAGAAAACAGACAACGTCCAAATATCAAGTATTCCCAAGAATATATACTTAATTTCACTTTAAGGGTTTTTCTGTTATAGGGCAAAGGGTCGGCCTCTCTATTTGCGTGCAGTTCTTTAGCTTTGAATTTCTTCCACTTTGGGCTTGCAAGTTTAAACCTGTCGTTCAGTAAGACCGAGGAACGCTCTCATATTTACTTCAACCCGAAAGTGCCCAACACACATCCCCGGATTATCTATATTTAGCACTACAGCTCAGCTCGCACGAGTGATACTCGAGAACTTTCCTACAGACGCCTGTTGCTTGCAGGTGGGAGCAACGCGAAGCAACAAGTGGCGACTCGGCCAACCGACGGCGTAATATGCAAGACAGACGCAGCTGACAGGCGAATATCTACATGATACCACTCATCCAGACCTCATTACCAACACACCTAATAAGAAGTACAATACGCAGTCGCTATCTCCATACCTACTGCTATCTTCAAATGTGCCCTTATTTAACCATGTCTCCCTTTTTAATATTGTAGCCACGGGGAAAGACAAATTATAGACAACATTTTGTAAAGTCATTATTGCTAAATTATCAAAGCAAGTTAGGAGGTGTTTGCATAGCGAAACAATTACTGTAAGTCGGGTCAGGTTGTATCATAATTATTAGATGAACTACGGAAAAGGTTCTAAGAATAAATCGTGTCATTATTCTATACGGGTCTTGCTCCCATAATTATTAGAAAATTACCCTCGACATGTGCACAGAAGCTCACGTACGTCTAGATACTCTCCCCTGAATTGGCGGATTTCTGACCAAACTTGGGATGCGTCTACAAATTTTACTAAAACCTCACCACTTACTTACTTACTCATGGCGCTGAGCCCTTCTTGATGAGCAGCTAATTCTGCAGCTAATCAAGAATTTCCCAGCATTTTATGGAACCCGAAATTTCATCACCGTGTTCACAAGAAGCCTCCACTGGTCCCTATCCTGAGCCAGATCTATCCAATCCATACCATCCCATTCTATCTCTCTAAGATCCATTCTAATAATGTTCACCCACCTACGCCTTGGTGTTCCCTGTGGTTTCCTTCCTTCTGGCTTTCCCACCAATATCCTATACGCATTCCTCGTCTCCCCCATTCGTACTGCATGACCTGCCCACCTCATCCTCCTCGACTTGATCACTCTAATTATACTTGGAGAAGAGTATAAGTTATGAAGCTCCTCATTATGCAGTTTTCTTCAACCTCGTGAGATTTCATCTCTCTTTGGTCCAAATATTCTCCTCAACACCCTGTTCTCGAACACCCTCAGTCTATGTTCCTCCAAACCTGACCACATTAGATTTAATGAAAATCGGTTTGGATGTTTCCGAGTTGATACTCATATCGAAGTTACTGATGAAATATTTAATAATGGATACATTACACAACAACCTACGTGCGTTCTGCGGGCATTTCCACTAACAGAT
>NW_019733916.1:0-430 GCF_002891405.2 Cryptotermes secundus
AGGCTGTTCGTCCCGAATAGCCTGACGGTGCACCCCCGTTCCTTTGGTCCCGTAGCTGTTCTTGCAGTGTCTTCTGTTGTTTCGGCTACTCTTCTTGCAGCGACTATTCTTCGTCCGTCACATCCGCTCCCCTCTTAAGACAAAGCTCGTCTCGAGCGGTTTCCTTTCAACTCGCCAGAATATCACATTCATCCATCACTTTCATCCTAGGGCACATTCACTCTCACTGGGGAGGCCGGTTCTTCTATTTTATCGGCTCCTCTTCCGTGCCTGCTTCTTTTTCCGTTTTGGAGGGGGTCGTCCCCTCCACAAAGTCCAGTCCTTGGTCATTTCTTTCTTCGGAGTTTCCTCATGTCGACATAATAGCTCCTGGTGCGTTGTTTGCACTTGCCGGCTTCGTCGTTCCTCCTGGTCTTCCAGCCGCTTGCTG
>NW_019733917.1:0-456 GCF_002891405.2 Cryptotermes secundus
TCTTAACTGCTGATATGATTCTCTTATGTACGAAAAAAACCTGTATGTAATTCACGAATTTCATTCCCGTTTCCATAGAAAAATGTATATTCACCTGCTGGTTCGATGCCACATCTGTCCCACCTCACCTGTTTGCATAAGGCCCAGGTTTGGTGCAGAATTTAAGTGCTTTCTTGTATCTTACTGCTTGGCTTGTGGTTACATCTCATACCAAATGCTGGTTGTTTATTTCCTGAGCTTAGTGTATATTACACATTTTATCTTTCATGTTTTTGGGTCTATGAAATTGGTTTACAAATGCATGCATTAAGTGACAATGCTTTCAATGATCTAAATGCACCTTTGAAGAACTACTGTCACATGATATGCAGAGATAGAAAGCTGCTGAGATGAAGNAGAGAAATATGCTTCAAATTGCTGTGACAGAAGTGAATGGCAAACTGGGGAAAACAAATA
>NW_019733918.1:0-641 GCF_002891405.2 Cryptotermes secundus
TCTTCAAGAAATTATATTTCAATTGAGTGTGTGGGAAATTGTTTTTTGACCCACATGGGTCCTGTTATGTGTAGGTAAGAATAAGAGGCATTACTTCATAATTGACTTGCAAATTTCAGGTTATCCACCTCAGTGTGAAACTCTGAGAAGCAGAATCAGTATCAGGGTTGAATGTGGGTAGGAATATTTATGTAATTTCTTTACCTATGTCATTTTTATTACATTATTCACTTCTGTTCTTATAGGTGTATTCCTTCTCTTGCTTTTGCCATATAATGCTACCTGTACTAGACTGGTGAATATGAACATAAGATTTTTAATAGTAATTGCATTTATTTAACACACATTATTCATTTATGCTATACAGAGTGTTTCACAACTTTAGGGCATAACTGCAGGAGGTGATTTCCTATGTCTTTGTGATCAAAAAATTCATATAAACATGTGTCCGATTTTGGACGGTCACGGAGTTATGACCGTTTTAAACTCAGAATAGAAGGTAACGATTACTGACAAAAAAGGAACAAAATAATAAACCAGCATAATACATGATACATTTAAAGTATGAATGTAAAGTTAACTTCGTGAATTTACCATTAATTTGAATTTATTGGTGCTTAAAGCTGATTTTCAAAAATGCC
>NW_019733919.1:0-905 GCF_002891405.2 Cryptotermes secundus
ATTACGGAACTGAATAAGAGGCCAGGGCCCTGAATGGATTGGAAGAGCCATTGAAAAATATACGCCTAAGCCTTCCAAAAGGACATTCTCCTTTTTGATTTTTCGAGCAAAATTTTGTATGTATTTCTTATCCCTCATTCACCTCCAATCCCTCCTTCCACACCCTCTATAATTCATAATTTATATGATCACATTACTACTTGATGTCACGTAACGTACGCACTTGAAAAGGTATGATTAAAAGAAGAATTAATCGTTGCCCAGTAAAACTGTTTGGTGAAAACACTTATGGACCAGGTACAGAAAAATAATTTTATTGCCGATACTGCGTTCAGTTGTGATATCCTGCATTATAACACCGTGCAGGTACATAACCAGTTAATTTACTAATTTGGCCCATTTATACCCTGTAGATGGAAGTGGTGTGTACCCTGAAACCTACCAGACTAGATGATATCAAACCACATGACCACAATATGAATGTGCTGAGTACTGGGAAGAGAAAGATTTGTTTCTATTGGATTATAAATATTCTCTACGTTATTTCTTTATGACGTCTGCAAGTGATATTAGCAGGGCCCGGATTTTGATGACCTGAAAATATTTTAAAAATGACCTATAAAGTGACCGAAAAAATCCAGAAAAATGACCTAAAATATGACCCAAAAATGTAATATGCAGGGCTCGGATTTTGATGACCTGAAAATAATAAAAAGTAACCTATAAAATGACCGAAAAAATCCAGAAAAATGAACTAAAGGAGAAAAGAAAGAACACTTCGCTTCCATGTTATTCACATTTCAGAAAACATATGAAGAAAATTTCCCTAAAGTAGCCAAAAATGACAAGAAATACCCTTGAAAGACCAAAAATTTACCAAAAAAATACCCCCAAATTGAAAAAAT
>NW_019733920.1:0-9853 GCF_002891405.2 Cryptotermes secundus
AAAAGTTACTGCGGATAACAAAATACACTACAAAATCTGTACACTAAATTTCCCAGTCTGGAGGCATACATAGAATGTACATTTGTGTCAACAGGTTTCCATACAATCACACAATTCAGAAAAAGACTGCCTGTCTCTGAAACTTCGAGAACAATCTGCCAAACTGCTCACATTTATACTCAGCATTGTTACAGCCCAAAACTCACAAATACACTAAGTTGTCTGTACACAAAGCAATGATCCTCTTTATAATTCTCTTCCATAAATTTACTTTTGATGTAATCATTCATAGGTGACTTATGTAATTCATTAGGGATCTTCCATCATACGAGTAATATAATTTGACTTATGTATCAGAAATTTGTGATTACGAATACAGGGGCCTCCAACTCTGAAACTGCATCATATTAATGGATATTTGCCACAAGAAAGAGTGACTGAAAAGCCAAATCTCTCATTTTAGAATTCAAAATAACGTCCGATGCATTTGTACACATACTGGGCTATACATAGTACATGCATTATTATATGCATGTAAATCTCTATGCTGTGCTTATGGCTGTTTGTATTTTACAATATATGGAGCACATGACAGATTTCTTCTCACTCAAAAATGGTCACATGAATACTCCTTGAAGTGAAATAAATTTTTACACCTTACAATGAGTAACAAAAATATTAAGAATACAGTTTTCTGGAATGTGACACCATGTTGTCTCATACATTGGTACAAATATTTCACATCAACCTGCTACCTCTTTCTCCAGGGAAGAAGTTTCAAGAAAACAGCTGCAGGTTCATTTCGAAAGTTCCTTCGTCCCTGCCAAACTACACGGAATCACATCACAAAGTGTCTCTTATACCGAGAATACTTAACAAAGATTGGAGTAAAACGAACTTTCACAGAAACAAACTCATGCAGCACAAACAACTGTATTATTATTACAAATCACCAAAGGAAAAGAGATTTAATTGCATGACCTCCTGCATACACCTACCTTTCTGGAGGTTTCTTCTTGCACGTAAGATAAAAATGGCTGTTCATCATTTCAGTTTTACATATTCAGCTACAGGCTACAAGTTAATGCTGCATTAATTTCTCCTATTACTCGTAATGTGGGTGGGAAGTGGAGCCAGGATACCTCAGCCGATACAGTGACCGATTTGGGGCTGGATGGCCACGGAACAGGGGTTTGTTTCCTGGTAGGGACAAGAGTTATCTGCTCTCAACAAAATCCAGACTGGATTGGGACCACTCAAACTCCTATATATGGGAGTGGAGGACTCTTTCCATGGCGTTAAAGAGGCAAGCGAATGAAGCTCGCCAATAGCCTCCATCATGTATCAACAGTATGAATACTGGAGCCATATCTCCACTACCCCAATGCGTTTTCAGGGTGGGAGACTTCACAGATTAAGCACAGGGAAAACTCCAATTTTATTGGTTGCACAGTTTTCTTAATATACTGCATCACAACAAAGTGTCATGAAGTGGATTGCTGAACTCTGTCTTCCAGAATTCACCCAATTTAAGACACCATTAGATTTTGTCAAAAGCATGACAGTGGACATGAAAGGGACAACAGATCTCAAGAGAGGCATGGAGTGAGTGGGTGTGTGTGCTATCTCATACTGTCGCGATATCATACAAATCACCATGTTTAATTTCTGAAATATTAATGTCTCTTATAAAATTCACAAACTATTATTATGTAAAATAGGATGCACTTAAACCACCAAAAAGACGAATTTCGAAGAATAAAATGTAATCTCAACAAAAACTAACATTTTTATATACTTTTAACTACAGAAGTGTTTACATATGCTTTAGAAGTAAAATTCCGTTAAATGTGTTTCCTGTACAGATGCATATGTTTTTATATTTTTCAATATCAAATTTAAAATTTCGAGAAATCAAATCTACTTCACTACCAATTTAATTGTATTCTTTAAATATAATAAAATTGTACTTCTGTTCTAAATGTCAATTTAATGATTAATTTTCTCTACAAGTGTATAGATTCACATCCTTTGAAGGTGAAAGTGCTTGCATCTTGAAAGTAATAAAAGAATACACACGAAACAACTTTAGTTTAATCAAAATGCAGCAGATGTTGTAGATAGCATTGTGTGCAATCATTAAGGGAACTGGGATCACATTATTACCTCCCCAATATATTAATGTCACATAAACTGAAATAAAAGAACAAGATAAAAGCTGGGTTCACGAGCTTAGAAAGAAATTGTTTAATAACTATCTAAAGACCCAAGATTAAAAATATTTAATAAATATTCTATATTATACTGCATGCATACAGCCATTGCTAAGAGGGTGTGGTACTTCAATTAAAAAACGAATGGAAATTTCTCATCTGTACAAATTAACAGGCTAATACTGCTTCCAGTTGCAAGTATGTAACTAAATTTTAAAAAAATTCAACAAAAATAATAATACCTCATCAAAAACTTCTTTATCTGGCAGAACAGGGGCAAAGTTTTACTCTAACAAGTATCACTATCTATAAATTTGGAAGTATGGAACACAAATATATTTTTACTTTTGGTGAAATAAAACTATGTCTTTTATTGGAGAAGTTGTAACAGAAATTGGTTTTTACTATCTAAATATTGAACTGCATCAACATTTAATATCACATCTGTACAAATTAAGAGGCTAATACTACTTTAAGTTGCAAGTATATAATTATATTTTAAAATAATTCTTCAAATATTATAATACTGTCGCGTGTTTTGGGCGTATAACGCGACAAATAACTTCACGCCGTATTTTATATAGCGAATTTTATTCCACATTCGCACTTACCATCACCCAAATTACAGATTTACGATTACTGCTATCTGCAGTATCACAAATAGTACACTCGAAATGCCACAATACAACTGACTAGCTGCTGGCTAACTCGGAACTAACTCGGAGGTATCTCCAGGACTGACTGTGAATAGCCTTTGCTGCGCCTCATGTAGCCTCGATCGGACAATGCAGAAAACAGCCACGTAATAAGCACCCTTGTTGCCTGGCGCTGTGTTGCTAGTAACGCTAGCGGTAGTAACCGCTGTTACCACCGTCGTCTCTCGCAATCCTGTTTACCCGTGCTGCCCTTGGTGACGTCATCGCTGTTGACTCGCTTTGCATAGCGACCAGAATGCTAAGACTCGGCTAACTTCGGCTCACTTCGGCTTCGCCCGGCGCCGCTCGTGACGTCACCGTGGGGAGAGTTGCGGGTTGATTACTCGCCTATTACGCGAGCGTTACCGCTACGTGTAGCTGGGGAGGTAGGGGTCAACATGTCACAATACCCTATCAAAAAATTCTTATTCTGGCGGAACTGGAGGAAAAGTTTTACTCTAAGAAGTAGCATTGGGAATAATTTTGGAAATATCAAGCACACTATTTTTCTTAACGTTTAAATTTGGTGAAATAAAAACATGTCTTTAATTGGAGAAGTTAAAAACGGAAATCGGTTTTCACTACCGAAATATGAAGTGCATAAACATTTAATTTCTAGTCTGTACAAATTAACAGGCTAATACTCCTTTCAGTTGCGGGTATGTAATTATGTTTTAAAATAATTCTTCAGCAAAAATAATAGTACTGCCAAAAAACTGTTATTCTGGCAGAACAGGGGCAAAGATTTACTCTAACAAGTAGCACTGGCTATAATCTTGGAGGTATGGAACACACTTTATTTTTTCACTTTTTAACGGTTAAATTTGGTAAAATAAAACTATGTCTTTTATTGGAGAATGTGAAATATAAATTAGATTTTACTACCAAAATACTGAAATGCATCAACATTTAAATCATGTTCTTTTTAAAAAATATAAGAAAATATGCCCTACTGAACAAGAAATGGGCCTACCTGCACATTTATGGTCTTGGCCTTTCATCAAACTTCCTCATCAGCTCATGTTGAAATGTGGGACAAACATCCACGGTGTGAAGGGGCTCACCACAGCGATCGACGGTGTAAGAAACAAAAATACTGCTACCACCATACGATTCTTAAGTCTGCGCATACACAGCTACTTAGTATTTCTTTTTAAGTAAATGCAAGATAAATTTATAAATTTACATTCTTTGAAGTTGGACAAAATCATTGAAATCTTATTAAATAATTTTTTTCTAATAACAATTATATACTGAGGTACTTTTATTTTCATATTCACGGGGCAGTTAAAGGCATTAAAATATATTACTAGCATTTGGATTGGGTGGGGGGGAGCACCACCTTAGTTTCAGCATAAGGGGATGGAATATTCCCACAAAAACACAAACTGAACTTATTTACAAACACATTCTTAGACCGACTGTTCTACTGAGAATACAAGCATCACCATTCTTTTCCTTACACAATTCTAAATTTCGATATGTAATATATGTACTTCCATACCACAGTTCACCTAACTCCACATCTATGGCCATGCTATCATTTAGCTGTGAGCAAAATGTCGAATACATGCATAAGGCGCCGTCCATTCCGGCCCTTGCATTGCAACCTCCAATGTTCTCTTGTGATTTCGCGTAAATGTTAATTTATATACAATGTCAATTTATTATAAAACAGCCAGTTGACATCACCATCTTCTTTCTACTTGTACTTACTCTTAATGGAAGAGCAGCATCTTTGGACACACATGACGACTCAATATATGGAGGGTCACAATTGCTAAATATGAATTTCGGAACGTGAAGTTTGTACTGCGTCCTGTTTCCCCATACAATTCTCTCGCTTTTCATACTAAAAACTATAACAACAAATCTTAATATTTCACTTCAAGAACAAGAAGTCATACCTCTTACGTGACTTCTACTTTCGTGCCGTAATGGCGAACTGTAATCCCAAGCTACGCTTGCACAGCAAAAATGGCCACAAACACCTTCAACTCTTGCAACATGAAAAACTATACTTTTCGAAATTACCTTATGTCTTAAGCTTCATTTTTTCACATTCGTAATTAAATACATCAAATAAACTTTAATTTACAATTATTATTGGGTATTCAATATTATTTGATTTTATATAAAATTAATTAAATTCATACTGGAAAAATAAGTACAAAAAGAAAATAGTACGCAAGATTAAAATGGCGACGTCTTTTAGAATATTCCTTCAGATAAAGTAATTGCAGAGCCTACATTGGCCACATGTAAATAATAATTAATTCTATTCCGTACAACATACCTATTGTAAAGTTGAAAAATATTAATATTCCATCAGAAAGTGCCGCCCAGCTTCCTTACATAATCACAAAAACTTCCATACATTAATATTGCGTCTACATCCAATTAAAAAATGGTGTGATCTGGTCTTGCTCTTCAAAAGAACGAACACAACTCCCCACAAGTATCAATGCGCCAGGCGGACTACTTCTCGCCAGACCGAAGCTTCCAGAATTTCCAAGGACTTGGTCACCTCAGAAGCAAACACGACCATCCACATGTATTAATAAGAGAGGCGAACTATTTCGCCTCGGCGGAAAACTTCCAAAATTTGCACTAGTTATTAAGAAGTTGAGAGCGGGAAACGGAACTAAGCCAGATAGAACCGGAACTACAAGAAGCATGATAACTCATTTAATTTATTATTTTATCACACACCATATGAATGTAATCTCGCCACAAACAAGTAATATCCTTTGTATCATGTATGTAAATTAAATAAAGAAACGAAGGTAAAATTATCCCCGAGCTCAAGGAATTATCCACTACGCGATGAAAACGTATGGGGGAGTGGAAGTATAGATCCACTTTTACCTAAAATCTGCACTAGCTGCATGTTTCTACTGAGGTTCACGCCCCGGCCGCTTTACTCCTGGACGAAGAGCCCCTGTTACCCATTGGATAGGAAGTTTCGGTGGACCACTGGGCGTGTTAGGACGATTTGGAGAAAGTTCTTGACCCTACAGAGACTCGAACTCCGACCCCTCCGTCGTTACGCCCGTAGCCACTCGCTATACCGAGAACGGTACCCTGGCTGAATGTAAAATATAAATAAACCAATTTTTTTTTCAAGTGATTTCAGACTATGACCCTTGAATTCAGATGGAAGGGGTTCGAATTCAAGTCTGTTACTTGTTCATATTAAAAGGTAATTATTGTTATTGAATCGATATACCCTTTCAACGAATTTAACACCTCATATCGGTATTCTAAATAACGCTACATCCGGTCATTGAGATTAGCTCATTCTGACGGGCCCAAGACAGCAGACGTATCCCACCCACTCACCTGAGGAAGGAAACAGATTCAACCTCCGAAACGTTCTCTTTTTAGAACACAAGAAAACAGACAACGTCCAAAGACCAAGTATTCCCAAGAATATATACTTAATTTCACTTTAAGGGTTCTTCCTTCTAATTGCGTGCAGTTCTTTAGCTTTGAATTTCTTCCACTTTGGGCTTGCAAGTTTAAACCTGTCGTTCAGTAAGACCGAGGAACGCTCTCATATTTGCTTCAACCCGAAACTGCCTAACACACATACCCGGATTATCTATATTTAGCACTACAGCTCAGCTCCCACGAGTGATACTCGAGAACTTTCCAACAGACGCCTGTTGCTTGCAGGTTGGAGCAATGCGAAGCAACAAGTGGCGACTCGGCCAACCGACAGGGTAATGTGCAAGACAGACGCACCTGACAGGCGAATATGTACATGATACCACTTATCCAGACCTCATTACCAACACATATAATAAGGGGGACAATACGCAGTCACTATCCCCATACGTACTGCTATCTTAGAAGAGCCCTTATTTAACAATGTATCCCTTTTTAATATTGTAGCCACGGGGAAAGGCACATTATAGACAATATTTTGTAAAGTCACTAGTGCTAAATTATCAAAGCAAGTTAGGAGGTGTTTGCATAGCGGAACAATTGCTGAAAGTCCGGTCAGGTTGTATCATAAATATTAGATGAACAACGGAAAAAGTTCTAAGAATAAATGGTGTCATTATTCTATACAGTCCTTGCTCCCATAATTATTAGAAAATTACGCTCGACGTGTGCACAGAAGCTCACGTAGGTCTTGATACTCTCCCCTGAATTGGCGGATTTCTGACCAAACTTGGGATGTGTGTACAAATTTTACTAAAACCTGACCACTTACTTACTTACTCATGGAGCTGAGCCCTTCTTGAGGAGCCGGCAATTCTGCAGCTAATCTAGAATTTCCCAGCTTTTTATGGAACCCGAAAGTTCATTACCGTGTTCACAAGAGCCCTCCAATGGTCTCTATCCTGAGCCAGATCTATCCAATCCATAACATCCCATCCTGTCTCTCTAAGATCCATTCTTATATTGGCCACACATCTACGCCTTGGTTTTCCTTGTGGTCTCCTTCCTTCTGGCTTTCCCAATAATAACCTATACGCATTCCTTTTCTCCCACATTCGTGCTACATTATCTGCCCACCTCATCCTCCTGGACTTGATCACCCTAATTATACTTGGAGAAGGAAATTATGAAGCTCCTCATTATTCAGTTTTCTCCAACCTCCTGTCACTTCATCTCTCTTCGGTCCAAATATTCTGCTCAACACCCTGTTCTCGAACACCCTCAGTCTATGTACCTCCAAACATGACCACGTTAGATTTAATGAAAATCGGTTTGGAAGTTTCCGAGTTGATAAACATATCGAAGTTCTTGGTGAAATATTTAATAATAAAGGATACATTACACATCAACCTACGTGCGTTCAGCGGGCATTTCCACTAATCGGATAATAATGGGGTGCAAATCTTTGGTTGTTCGTTGTATAGGGAAACTGAGTGTACATTTTACACACAATATACCGCTTCCATTCGTCTCTCAGTTTTCGACACAATTAAACCGAAGTCAATCCTAAACAACTGTTACGCTAAGCGTTCATTTCATAACTTGTTCTTTCTCCCTTCGATCGAGTGTTATTTTGGTCTTCAAAAACTATGCAACACACAAGTACACATAGTGCTGAAACTGACACTTTACACGCGTGAGAAAATTTCGTTGTTCTTTCTCCAACACAGGTGCGTGTGGGGGGGTATCTCCGCCACCCTCCCAGATGGTTTGCGAGAATAGAATTAAATACCAGAAGGAATAACACGAAGAAATATTTCTTTTAAATATTGCAACAGGCCGCGCCATAGCTGACGTGATTAGTAGCTCGCTTTCCACAGCGGTGTCCCGGGTTCCATCCCAGGTGTGTTCAAGTGGGATTTGTGCTGGACAAAGTGACGGTTATACTCCGAGTACTTCAGATTCCCCTGCCAATCTTCATTCCACCAAATTCTACATCGCCATAATATCCCGGGCCAGTTACAATTGGCCAATCAGGAGTCGCCTTTCCGAGTCGACTCCAACCCCCACTAAGCGAATGGAAAAATATATTCAGACATCTATGTTGGAATATAGGGGGTCAATTATTTTTTTGGTTATATGTAAAAATATTCTATAATAGTTCTAACCTCAGGAGAAAAGGAACCTTAAGCAGCCACACACATTTTTCTTTTTTAAGAATAACTTGTGTAGCATTAGCAAAGACCAGCCACAATATTTTCAGTAAAATATATTCTACCCTCGCAGAAAGGACGTTTGTTGAACAACGAATAGCATTATTAATGGGTTTGACAGTCGAAACAAAAACACTAAATTTTCTGTCAGGCAGTCATTGTCTATGGAAAATTTACTGCGCACAACAAAATACACTACAAAATCTGTACACTCAATTTCTCAGTCTGGAGGCGCACATAGCATGGACAAGTGTGTCAACAGGTTTCCATACAATCACACAATTCTGAAAAAGACTGCCTGTCTCTGAAACTTCGAGAACAATCTGCCAAACTGCTCACATTTATACTCAGCATTGTTACAGCCCAAAACTCACAAATACACTAAGTTGTCTGTACACAAAGCAATGATCCTCTTTATAATTCTCTTTCATAAATTTACTTTTGATGTAATCATTCATAGGTGACTCTTATGTAATTCATTTGGGATCTTCCTTCGTACGAGTAATATAATTTGACTTAGCCTATGTATCAGAAATCTGTGTTTACGAACACAGTAGGTCTCCAAGTCTGAAACTGCATCATATTAATGGATATTTGCCACAAGAGAGAGAGATTGAAATGCCAAATCTCTCATTTTAAAATTCAGAATAACATCTGATGCATTTGTGCAAATTAGGATATATATAGTTCATGCAGTATATGCATTTAAATCTCTATGTTGTTCTTATGGCTATTTGTATGTTAAATATAATGAGCAGGTGACAGAACCCTTCTCTCAAAAATGGTCATACGCATATTCCATGAAATCACACAAAGTTCTTAAACTTTACTAAACATAACGAAATTATAATGGCTAGAGTCCTCTGGAATGTGACACCGTGTTGTCTGGTACATTGGTACCAGAATTTCAGATGAACCTGCTACCTCCATCTCCAGCGTAGGAGGTTCAAGAAAGCGGCAGCAGGTTCATTTCGAAAGCTTCTTCCTGCTTGCCAAACTACACGGGATCACATCACAAAGTCTCTCATATACAGAGCATGCGTAAGAAAATTAAGAGTAAAAAGAACTTACACGGAGACAAACTCATGCAGCACAAACAAACTGTTTTATTATTACAAATCACAAAAGGAAATGAGATTTAAATGCATGCTCTCCTGCATACACCTACCTTTCTGGAGGTTTCTTCTTGCACGTATGATAATAATGGCTGTTCATCTATAAATTTGACATATTCAGCTATAGGCTACAAGTTAATGCTGCATATATTTCTCCTATTACTTGTAATGTGGGGGGGAATTGAAGCCAGGTTACCTCAGTCGATACAGTGACCGATTTGGGGCTG
>NW_019733921.1:0-383 GCF_002891405.2 Cryptotermes secundus
TAGATTTGCATTGCAAGCTTGCTAGCTTCGCGTTGCTAGCTTGCGAGCTATGTGTTGCTAGCTTGTTTGCTTTCCGTTTCTAGCTTGTTAACTTACTAGATATGCGTTGCTAGCTTGCAAGCTTTGCGTTTTAGGTTCTTACCTTTGCGTTCCTAAATTGATAGCTTTGCGTTGCTAGCTTGCTTTCCTTTGCTAGCTTCTAAGCTTGCTAGATATGCGTTGGTAGCATGCTAGCTTGGCATTTCTAGCATCATAGCTTTGGGTTGCTAGATTGCTAGCTTTGCGTTGTTAGCTTGCTAGCTTTGCGTTCCTAACTTGCTAGCTTTGCGTTGATATCTTGGAATATTTGCGTTGCTAGCTTGCTAGATTTGCGTTGCCAGCTT
>NW_019733921.1:512-591 GCF_002891405.2 Cryptotermes secundus
TATCTTGCTAGCTTTGCGTTTTTATCTTGCTAGATTTGCATTGCTAGCTTGCTAGCTTGGTGTTCCTAGCTTGGTAGGT
>NW_019733922.1:0-579 GCF_002891405.2 Cryptotermes secundus
TTGTGTAGGTTTTATAAATTGTGAAAACCCGCAACTGTGTTATCAATAATTGTAATTATGACTTGAAGGTTGTAAAATAAATCAATTAACAATCCGAACGGCGTCTTCAGTGGCAGAACACGTTACAATATTTTGACCTCCCATGAATCTCATATGTTCTTAATGGCGTTTGGAATGGTGAATCCTTTCCAGAAGGTATTCAATTACTTTGCCCAGATCCATCAGTTAAATCACTATCTATGAGAGCTGTAGCCTTACAAGACATTTCTTAAATAACAGGATTTGAAAGTTGAAATTACTGTTTTAATAGTTCTTCCTGTCTTATGTAGTAGCCACACATTGGATGACGACTTTTTAACATTTCTTATCTTCATGCCCTCTATGATGTACCCTCGGTTGTAGTTATGAACACTATGTGGTCTTAGAACCATGCTGAAGTGCCGAGAATGGCTTGAGGGCAGTAAGAGGGAACGATGTTCAGGGTGTGAGCATGAGATTCTCCTCAGCATAACGGACCTTGCTCCAACAAGAGAAGGTTTATTGAAGAAGTCCCTGGATCACACATTACCGATGAAGTGA
>NW_019733923.1:0-350 GCF_002891405.2 Cryptotermes secundus
CGAAAACCTATTCAGCTGGCAACGCAAACTAGCAAGATATCAACGAAAAGAAACCAAGCTAGCAACGCAAATCTAGCAAGGTAGCAAAGCAAAGGTAGCAAACTAGCAACCCAAAGCTAGCAAGCAAGAAACGTCAAGCAAGGAAGCTAGCAATGCAAATCTACCAAGCTAGCAACGCATATCTACAAAGCTAGCAACGCAAAACCAGCATCGCAAAGCAAGCAAGCTAGCAACGCAAACTAACAAGCAAGCAACGCAAACCACACAGCTAGGAACGCAAAGGTAGCATGCTAGCAACGCCNGAGCACATATCTAGCAAGATAGGAACTCAAAGCTAGCAAGCTATCAAC
>NW_019733924.1:0-6684 GCF_002891405.2 Cryptotermes secundus
AAGCTAGCAAGCTGGAAAAGAAAAGCTAGCAAGCTAGAAACGAAAGCTAGCATGGTAGCAACGCAAATGCAGCAATCTATCAAGCTAGTAACTCAAAAGTAGCAATTAAGCAACGCAATTTCTAGCATGCTAGCAAACAAGAAACGCAAAAGGACACAAGCAAACAAGCAACGCAAAGCTAGCAAGATAGCAACTCAAAGCTAGCCAGCTAGCAACGAAATCTTCAAAGCAATAAAAGCAAAGCAAGAAAGCAAGCAAGCAACGCAAAGCTAGCAAGCAACGGAAAGCTAGTAAGGTTACAACGCAAAGCTAGCAAGCTAGCCACGCAAATCTAGCAAGCTAATAACGCAAAGCTGGCAAGCTAACAACGCAAAGCTGGCAAGCTAGAAACGCAAACCTGGCAAGCTAGCTTCGCAATGTTGCCAAGCTAGCAAAAGAAAGATAGCAAGCTAGAAAAGTAAAACTAGAAATTTAGCAACGCAAAACTAGCAAGCTAGCAAGCTAGCAACGAAAAGCTAACAAGCTAGCAACGCATATTTAGCAAGTTTTGAAGCTAGCAACGGAAAGCTTGCAAGCTAGCAACGCAAAGCTTGCAAGCAATCAACGCAAAGCTGGCAAGATAGAAACGCATAGCTGGAAATCTAACAACGCACACCTGGCAATCTAAAAACGCAAAGCAGGGAAGCTAGCAACGCATAACTGGGAAGATAACAACGCAAATTTGGCAAGATAGCAACGCAAAGCTGGCAAGCTAGCAACGCATATCTAGCAAGATAGCAAGCTAGCAACGGAAGCCTAGCAAGTTATTAATGCAAAGCTAGCAAGCTAGCAACGCAAAGCTAGCAAAGCTAGCAACGAAAGGCTAGCAAGTTAGCAACGCAAATCTAGCAAGCTAACCAAGCAAACCTAGCAAGTAAGAATAACAAAGCAAACAAGCAACGCAAATTTAGCTAGCTAGCAACGAAAAGCTAGCAAGCTAGCGACGGAAAGCTAGCAAGGTAGCAACGCAAAACTTACAAGCTAGCCACGCGAATCTAGCAAGCCAGCAACGCAAAAATGTCAAGGTAGCAACGCAAACTAGCAAGCTAGCAACGCAAACGGCAAGCTAGCAACGCAAACCTGGGAAGCTAGCAACTCAAAGCTAGCAAGATATCAACGCAAAGCTAGCAAGTTAGCAATGGAAAGACTGCAAGGTAACAACCCAAAGCTAGCCAGCTTGTCACGCAAATCAAGCAAGCTAAAATTGCAAAGCTGGCAAGCTAAAACTCAAACCTGGCAAGCTGGCAGTGAAAAGCTGTAAAGCTAGCAAAGCAAAGCTAGCAATCTAGCAACGCAAAGCTAGCAAGCTAGGAACGCAAAGCTAGCAATTTCGAAACTCAAAGCTAGCAAGCTAGCAACGCATATCTAGCAAGCTACAAAATAGCAACGGAAAGCTAGGAAGCTATCAAAGCAAAGCTGGCAACCTAGCAACGCAAAGCTGGCAAGCTAGCAACGCAAACGGGCAAGCCAGCAACGCAAAGCTGGCAAGCTAGCAACGCAAAGCTGGCAATAGCAGCGTAAAACTGGCAAGTTAGCAACTCAAAGCTTACAAGCTAGCAACGCATATTTAGCAAGCTAGCAAGCTAACAACGCAAAGATTGCTATCTAGCAACGCCAAGCTTGCAATGTAGCAACGCATACCTATCAACCTTGCAACGAGGAACTAGCAAGCTAGCAACGCAAAGCTACCAAGATAGAAACGCAAAGCTAGCAAGCTAGAAAAGCAAAGCTAGCAAGCAAGAAACGCTAAGCAAGCAAGCAACGCAAAGCTAGCAAGGTACCAAATCAAAGCTAGCAAGCTAGCCACGAAATCTATCAAGCTAAGAACGTAAAGCTGGCAAGCTATAAACTTAAACCTGGCAAGATAGCAACGCAAATCAGGCAAGCTAGCAAAGTTAAGCTAGCAATCTAGCAACGCAATGCTAGCAATCTAGCAAACGCAAACATATCAACCTAGCAGCGCAAAGCTAGCAAGCTAGCAACGCATATCCAGCAATCTAGGAAGCTAGCAACGGAAAGCTAGATATCTAGCAACGCAAAGCTGGCAAACTAGAAACGGAAAGCTGGCAAGCTAGCAACGCATAGCTGGAAAGTTAACAAAGCACAGCTGGCAATCTAGAAAAGAAAAAAAGGCAAGCTAGCAACGCAAAACTGGCAAGCTTGCAACGCAAAACTGGCAAGCTTGCAACGCAAAGCTTGCAAGCTAGCAACGCAAAGCCAGCAAGCTAGCAACGCATATCTAGCAAGCTAGCCAGCTAGCAACGGAATGCTAGCAAGGTAGGAACGCAAAGCTAGCAAGCTAGCAAAGCAAAGCTAGGAAACTAGCAACGCATATCTAGCAAGCTAGCAACGCAAAGCTGGCAAGCTACAAAAGCACAGCTTGCAAGCTATCAACGCACAGCTGGCAAGATAAAAACGCAAAGCCGGCAAGCTAACAACACGAAGTTAGCATGCTAGCAAAGCAAAGCTATCAAGCTAGCAACGCAAAGCTATCAAGCTAACAACGCAGTTAGCAAGCAAGCAACGCAAAGGTAGCCAGCTAGCAAGGCAAATATAGGAAGGTAATACGCAAAGCTAGCAAGCTAGAACGCAAAGCTAGCAAGATAGCAACGCAAAGCTACCAAGCTAGGAACGCAAAGCTAGCAAGCTAGCAACGCCAAGTTAGCAAGCTAGCATCGCAAAGATAGCAAGCTAGCACCGACATGCTAGCAAGGTAGCAACGCAAACATATCAAGCTTGAAACGCAAAGCGAGCAAGCTACCAACGTAAGGCTAGAATCTAGGTACGCAAAACTAGCAAGCTAGCAACGCAAAGCTATCAAGCATGGAACGCAAAGCAAATATACAACGCAAAGCTAGCAAGCTAGCAACGCAAAGCTAGCAAGCTATCAACGCAAAGCTAGCAAGCTACCAAACGAAAGCTAGCAAGGTGGCAACGCAAATATAGCAAGATAGCAAAGCAAATCTAGCAAGTTAGCAAAGCAAATCTAGCAATCTATCAAGAGAGCAACTCAAAGCTAGCCAGGTAGCAACGCAAAGCTAGCAAGCTAGCAACGCAAAGCCATTAAGATAGCAACGCAAATCTTGTAAGCTAGCAACGAAAGCTAGCAAGCAAGAAACGCAAAGAAAACAAGCAAGCAAGAAACGCAAATCTAGCAAGCTAGCAACCCAAAGCTAGCAAGCTAGCAACGCAAAGCTAGCAAGATAGCAACGCATATCTAGCAAGCTAGCAAGCTAGTAACGGAAAGCTAGCAAGCTAGCAATGGAAAGCTGGCAAGCTAGCAACGCAAAGCTAGCAAGCAACAACGCATAGCTGGAAATTTAACAACGCAAATCTGGCAATCTAGAAAAGCAAAGCAGGCAAGCTAGCAACGCAAACCTGGCAAGCTAACAACGCAAAGTTAGCAAGATAGCAAAGTAAATCTAGCCAGCTAGCAACGCAAAGCTAGCAAGCTAGCAACTCAAAACTAGCAAACTAGTAACGCAAAGCTAGCAAGCTTGCAACGCAAAGCTAGCCAGCTAGCAACGCAAATCTAGGAAGCTGCAAAGCAAATCTAGCAAACAAGAATCGCAAAGCAAGCTAGCAACGCAAAAGTAGCAAGCTAGCAACGGAAAGCTATCAAGGTAGCTACGCAAAGCTAGCAAGCTAGCCACGCAAATCTAGCAAGCTAGCAACACACAGCTAGCAAGGTAGCAAGGAAAACTAGCAAGCTAGCAAAGCAAAGCTGGCAAGTTAGCAACGCAAACCTGGCAAGCCTGCAACTCAAAGTTGGCAAGGTAGCAACCCAAAGCGGGCAAGCTAGCAACGTATATCTAGCAAACTAGGAACGGAAACCTAACAAGCTAGCAACGCAAATCTAGCAAGCTAGCAAATCAAAGATAGAAAGCTAGCAACGCCAATCTATCGAGCGAGCTACGCAATGCTAGCAAGCTAGCAACGCAAAGCCAACAATCTAGCTACTAAAGCTAGCAAGCAAGAAACGCAAAGCAAGAAAGGAAGCAAGCAACCCAAATCTAGAAAGCAAGCAACGCAATCTAGCAAGCTAGCAACGAAAGCTTTCAAGCAAAAAACGCAAAGCAAGCAAGCAACGCATAGCTAGCAAGCTAGCAACCCAAAGCTAGCAAGCTAGCAACGCAAAGCTAGCAAGTTAGCAACGGAAAGCTAGCAAGGTAGCAAAGCAAAGCTAGCCAGCTAGCCACGCAAATCTTGCAAGCTAGCAACGCAAAGCTGGCAAGCTAGAAACGCAAACCTGGCAAGCTAGCAAACCAAATTTGGCAAGCTAGCAAAGCAAAGATAGCAAGCTAGAAACGTAAAACTAGCAATTTAGAAACGCAAAGCTAACAAGCTAGCAACGCATATCTAGCAAGCTAGCAAGCTAGCAACGGAAAGCTAGCAAGCTAGCAACGAATAGCTAGCAAGCTAGCAACGAAAAGCTAGCAAGTTAGCAACACATATCTAGCAAGCTAGCAAGCTAGCAACGGAAAGCTAGGAAGCTAGGAACGCAAAGCTTGCAAGCAAGCAACGCAAAGCTGGCAAGCAAGCAACGCATAGCTGGAAATCTAACTACGCATAGCTGGCAATGTAGAAACGCAAAGCAGGCAAGCTAGCAACGCAAAGCTGGCAAGGTAGCAACGCAAAGCTGCCAGAGATAGCAACGCAAAACTAGCATGCTAGCAAAGCAAAGCTAGCAAGTTAGCAAAGCAAAGCTATCAAGTTTACAACGCTTTTCGAGAATTCTATCAAGCTAGCAACGCAAAGCTAGCTAGATAGCAACGCAAACCTAGCAAGCTAAGCAATCTAAAACGGAAAGCTAGCAAGCTAGCAACGCAAAGCTAACAAGCTAACAATGAATAGCTAGCAAGCTACCAACGCAAAGTTAGTCAGCTAGCAACGCAAAGCTGGCAAGCTAGCAACGCAATCTAGTAAGCTAGCAACGCAAATCTAGCAAGCTAGCAAGCAAGCAACGCAAAGCTAGCAATATTGCAACGCAATATTAGCAACTTAGCAACGCAAATCTAGCAAGCTAGCAACGAAAAGCCAGCAAGCTACCAACGAAAATCTATCAAGGTAGCAATCTAGCTACGCAAATCTAGCAAGGTAAGAACGGAAAGCTAGGAAGTTAGCCAAGCAAAGCTAGCAAGCTAGCAACGAATAGTGAACCGTGCAACGGTTAATCTCTGTGAAGTTCTTTGGAGTCCCCCCCCGAAACGCTGGGATGCGAGCCGTTCCTCTTTCTTTCCACTCATGGTCTTAGCTGACGTCAAGTCAGCTGACCTTGTTTCCCTTCCCTCTCCTGGACGCATGCGAGGCTTCTTGAGTACGCGGAATGAATGCGTCGGTCTCTCTGCCCGATAACTTAAGACAGCTAACATCGCCAATTCTAAATTCGCTGTTTAGGTTGATTTGAGTTTGTGAAATTCTGTTTCGGCCCGGGCGCATTCTGAAGGGGGAAGAGTGCCCTCGCGATCTGATGAAGGTTGTATCAAGTCGCGAGGTTAAGCTTGTGTTGTAATTTTTGGAAACGCCAGTAAGGACTTACTGTTGTGCTTGGTTTCTTTGATTTATCACGACGCCGTGTGGCGTAAGTAAATGGTTCGTTTGTTGGCTTGAATAGCCGGTCGCCCTTCAGGCGTGTGAGTATGAATATATAGTTGTGTTCCCAGTAAAGTCAATGGTTGCCATGAGGCGTGCTTATATTTGTGTCTGTGCGCTTAGCCACAGAGTAATTCTGTATTAATATGAATATATAGTTGTGTTCCCAGTAAAGTTAATGGTTGTCGTGAGGCGTGCTTATATTAGTGTCTGTGCGCTTAGCCACAGAGAAATTCTGTATTAATTGTGAGTGTGTTTTGACCAGCCACTGCCCATCACGCAGAGTCACCTGTATGACTTGTTATCAATATACACATTTATTTATATGTTAGAAACGCCTGTAGTATTTGTGTATATTTGGGTTGTGTGTGTTCCCTACTAGTTCAGACTGCAGATCCGTCCAGCTTGGCCCTTAGTGCCGAAAGTGGTTTTCCTCTCCCGAGATTCCCTACTCGAACTTGGGGAGGCATAGTTCACCACGTACAAGCAAGTCGTCTTATGAGCCTGTTCCTTGCCCGCTTTGAACAGGAGTTAATGGGTTTAAGTGGGTAGGAGAACTGGGTTCTCGACACACGGGGTCGAGGGACACGGCTCAAAGTGGTAGCAGAGCATGGTTCTCGACCCACACAGTTTCAAGGGACTCGACGGCTCAATAGCTAGCAAGCTAGCAACCCAAATCTAGAAAGATAGCAACAAAAAATTAGCAAGTTAGCAACGCAAATCTAGCAATCTATCAAGCTAGAAACGCAGAGCTAGCAAGCGAACAACGGGAAGAATGCAAGTTAGCAAAGGAAGGCTAACAAGGTAGCAACGCAAAGCTCGCAAGCTAGAAACGAAAAGCTAACATGCTAGCAAAGCTAAGCTAGCAAGATAGCAACACAAAGCTAGCAAGCTAGCAACGCAAAGCTAGCTAGATAGGAAAGCAAAGCTATCAATCAAGCAACCCATATCGAGCACTATATAAAGCTAGAAACGCAAAGCTAGCAACGCAAAGCTAGCAAGCTAGAAACGCCAAGTTCGCAAGTTAGCAAACGCAAACTTATCAATCTGGCA
>NW_019733924.1:7304-9803 GCF_002891405.2 Cryptotermes secundus
GGCAAAGTAGCAACGAAATGTTAGCAAGTGAGTAACGCATATTTAAGAAGTTAGCAAGCTAGCAACGGAAAGCTAGCAAGCTAGCAACGCAAATCTAGCAAGCTAGAAACGCAAAGCTCGCAAGCTAGCAACGCAAATCTAGCAAGCTAGCAAGCTAGCAACGCAAATCTAGCAATATAGCAACTCAAAGCTAGCAAGCTAGCTACGCAAATCTTGCAAGCTAGCAAGCTAGCAACGCAAAGCTATGAAGCTAGTAACGCAAATCTATCAAGCTAGCAACGCATATCTAGCAAGATAGCAAGCAAGCAACGGAAAACTAGCAAGCTCGCAATGCAAAGCTAGCGAGCTAGCAGCGCAAAGTTAGCAAGCTAGCAACGCAAAGCTAGCAAGATAGAAACTCACAATTAGCAAGCTAGTAAAGCAAAGCTAGCAAGCTAGCAACGCAAAACGAGCAAGCTAGCAAAGCAAATCTAGAAAGGTAGCAACGCAAACTTATCAATCTGACAAAGCAAAACTAGCAAGCTAGCAACGCAAGGCTACCAAGCTAGCAACGCAAACCTAGCAATCTATCAACGCAATGCTAGCAAGCTTGCAACGGAAAGCAAGCAAACCAGATACGCAAAGCAAGCAAGCAAGACCCGCAAAGCTAGCAAGATAGCAAAGCACAGCTAGCAAGCTTGCAAAGCACAGCTAGCAAGCTTGCAATGCAAAGCTAGCAAGCTAGCAACGGAAAGCTAGCAAGGTAGCAAAGCAAAGATAGCAAGCTAGCCACGCACATCTAGAAAGCTAGCAACGCAAACCTGGCAAGATAGCAACGAATAGCTGGCAAGCTAGAAACGAAAAGCTGGCAAGCTAGCAAACCAACGCTGACAACTTAGCAAAGCAAAGCTGGCAAGCTAGCAACGCATACCTTCCAAGCTAGCAACGGAAAGCTACCAAGCTAGCAACGCAAAGCTAGCAAGCTAGCAACGCACAAGGAGCAAGCTAGCAACGCAAAGAAAGCAAGCTAGAACGCAAAGCTACATGTTAGCAAAACAAACCCACCAAGTTGGCAACGCAAATCTAACAACCTAGCAACGCAATCTAGCAAGATAGCAACGCAAAGCAAGCAAGCTAGCAACGCAAAGCTAACAAGCTAGCAACGCAAAGCTACCAAGCTAGCAACGCAAAAATAGCAAAGCTTGCAGCGAAAAGAACGCAAGCTAGCAACGCAAAGAAGCAAGATAGCAACACAAGGCCAGCAAGATAACAACGCAAATCTAGCAATCTAGCAAGCTAGAAACCCAAAGCTAGCAAGCTAGCAACGCCAAGCTAGAAAGGTACCAACGCATAGCTAGCAAGCTAGCAACGAAAAGTTGCTAGCTAGAAACGCAAAGCATACAAGCAACGCAAAGCAAGCAAGCTAACAACGCAAATCTAGCAAGCTAGCAACGCAATTCTGTCAAGCTAGCAACGCAATGCTGCCAAGCTAGCAAATCAATGCTTGCAAGATAGCAACGCAAAGATATCAATCTTGCAACGCAAATCTAGCAAGATAACAAAGCAAACCTGTCAATATATCAAAGCAAAGCTGGCAAGCTAGCAAAGCATATCTAGCAAGCCAGCAACGCAAAGCTGGCAAGCTAGCAACGCAAACCTGGCAAGCTTGTAACGCAAAGCTGGCAAGATAGCAACGCTTATAAAGCAAGCTAGCACGCTAGGATCGCAAAGCTAGCTATCTAGCAACGCCAATCTAGCAAGCTAGCAACGCAGTCCTAACAAGCTAGCAAACAAAGCTAGCAAGTTAGAAACGCAAGGCTAACAAGCTAGCAAAGCAATCATATCAACCTAGCAGCGCAAAGATATCAAGTTAGCAACGCATATCTAGCAAGCTAGAAAGCTAGCAACGGAGAGCTAGCAAGCTAGCAACGCAAAGCCACTAAGCTAGCAACGCAAAGCTAGCAAGTTAGCAACCCAAAGCTGGCAAGGTAGCAACGCAAACAGGCAGGCTAACAACGAAAAGCTTGCAAGCTAGAAACGCAAACCTGGCAAGCTAGCAACTCAAAGGTGGAAAGCTAGCAAACCAAAGCTGGCAATCTAGCAAAGCATACCTAGCTACGGAAACCTAGCAAGCTAGCAAAGCAAAGCTATCAAGATAGCAAATCAAAGATAGCAAGCTAGCAACGCCAAGCCAGCAATGTAGCAACACAAAGCTAGCACGCTAGCAACGAAATGCTAGCTAGATAGCAACGCAAAGCCAGCAAGCTAGCTACTAAAGCTAGCAAGCAAGAAACGCAAAGCATGCAAGCAAGCAAGAAAAGCAAAGCTAGCAAGCTAGCAAATCAAAGCTAGCAAGGTAGCAACGCAAGGCTTGCAAGGTAGCAACGCAAAGCTAGCAAGCTAGCGACGCAAATTTAGCAAGCTAGGAACGCAAGGCTGGCAAGCTAGAACGCAAATCTGGCAACCTAGTAACGATAAGCTGGCAAGCTATCAAAGAATAGTTAGCAAACTAGCAACACA
>NW_019733925.1:0-4712 GCF_002891405.2 Cryptotermes secundus
TGCTAGCTAGCTAGTTTTGCGTTGCTAGCTAGTTAGTTTTACGTTACTATCTTGCTTGCTTTGCGTTGCTAGCTTGATAGTTTTGCGTTGTTATCCCTGCATCTTTGCGTTGCTATCAATCCATTTCGCGTTGCTAGCTTACTAGTTTTGCGTTGCTAGCTTGCAATTTTTGCTTTGCTAGCATGGTAGCTTTGCGCTGCTATCTTACTAGCTTTGCGTTGCTAGCTTGCCAGTTTGCGTTGCTAACTTGCCAGCTTTGCTTTGCTTACTAGCTTGCGTTCTAACTTGCTAGCTTTGCTTTACATGCTTGCTACTTTTGCCTCTCTAGCTTGCTAGTTTTGCGTTGTTAGCTTGCTAGCTATGCGTTTCTATCTTCCTAGCTTTACGTTGCTAACTTGCTAGCTTTGCGTTGCTAGCTTCCTAGCTTTGCCTTGTTATCTTGCTAGCTTTGCGTTGCTAGCTTGCCCGCTTTGCGTTACTAGCTTGCTAGCTTTGCGTAGCTAGCTTGCTAGATTTGCTTTGCTAGCGTGCAAGATTTGCGTGGCTAGCTTGCTAGCATTGCGTTGCTAACTTGCTAAATTTCCGTTTCTAGCTTGATAGCTTTCGTTGCTAGCTTGCTACATTTGCGTTGCTTGCTTGCTTGCTATGAGTTTCTTGCTTGCTAGACGTCGTTGCTTGCTTGCTAGATTTGCGTTCCTAGCTTGCTAGCTTTGCGTTGCTAGTTTGTTAGATGGCTAGAATTAAGTTGCTAGCTTGCTAGCCTTGCGTTGCTATTTTGCTAGCATTGCGTTGCTAGCTAGCTAGCACTGCGTTGCTAGCTTGCTAGATTTGCGTTGCTATCTTGCTTGCTTTGCGTTCTAGCTTGCTTGTTTGCGTTGCTAGCATGCTATCTTTGCTTCGCAAACTTGATAATTTTGTGTTGGAAGCTTGCTAGCTGTCCGTTGCTAACTTACTAGATATGCGTTGCTAGCTTGCCAACTTTGCGTTTGCTAGCTTAACAGCTTTGCGTTGCTAGCTTGCTAGATTTGCGCGGCTAGCATGCTAGCTATGCTTTCCTACCTTGCTTGCTTTCTGTTGCAACCTTTCTAGGTTTGCGTTGCTAGCTTGTTAGGTTGCGCTGTTTTCTTGCTAGCATTTCGTTGCATGTATATTTGCTTTGCGTTTCTTGCTTGCTAGCTTTGCGTTGCTAGCTTGCTAGATTTGCGAGGCCAGCTTGCGAGGTTTGCGTTGCTACCTTGATAGCTTGTCGTTAATAGCTTGCTAGCTTTGCTTTCCTACCTTGCTAAATTGCTATATATGCGTTGCAAACTTGATAGCTTTGCGTTGCTATCTTGCTTGCTTGGCGTTGCAAGCTTGGTTGCTCTGCGTTGCTGGCTTGCTAGCTTTGCGTTGCTAGCTGGCTAGATTTTCGTTGCTAGCTTGCTATTTTTTTTTCTAACTTGCTAGATTTGCGTTGTTAGCTTGCTACGTTTACGTTGCTAGCTCGCTAGCTTTGCGTTGTTAGTTTGCTAGCTTTGCGTTGCTAGCTTGCCTGCTTTACTTTGCTAGCTTGCTAGATTTGCGTCGCTAGGTTGCTAGCTTTGCGTTGCTACCTTGCTAGCTTTCTGTTGCTAGCTTGCTATCTTTGGGTTGCTAGCTTGCTAGATTTATAGCTTTGCGTTTCTTGTTTGCTTGCTTGCTTTGCTTTTATTGCATGCTAGCTTTCGTTGCTAGCTTGCTAGCTTTGCGTTGCTTGTTTACTTGCTTGCTTTGCGTTTCTTTCTTGCTAGCATTCGTCGCCATCTTGCTAGCTTTGCGTTGCTTCCTTGCTAGCTTGGCGTTGCTAGCTTTGCTTTGCTGTCATGCTAGCTTTGCGTTATTTATTTGTTTGCTTGCTTGTTTTGCGTTTATTGCTTGCTAGCTTTCGTTGCTAGATTGGTAGCTTTTTCGTTTCTAGCTGGCTAGCTTTGCGTTGCTTGCTTGCTTGTTTGCTTTGCGTTTCTTGCTTGCTAGCTTTCGTTGTTAGCTTGCTAGATTTGCGTAGCTAATTTGCTAGCTTGGCGTTGCTAGCTTGTTAGCTTTGCGTAGCTAGCTTGTTAGATTTGGGTTTCTAGCTTGCTTGCTTTGCGTTGCTAGCTTGCTAGATTGCTAGGTTTGCGTTGCTTGCTTTCTAGATACTTCGTTGCTAGGTTGCTAGATTTGCGTTGCTTGCAAGCTGGCTTTGCGTTTCTTGCTTGCTAGCTTTCGTTGTTAGCTTGCTAGATTTGCGTAGCTAATTTGCTAGCTTGGCGTTGCTAGCTTGTTAGCTTTGCGTAGCTAGCTTGTTAGATTTGGGTTTCTAGCTTGCTTGCTTTGCGTTGCTAGCTTGTTAGCTTTGCGTAGCTAGCTTGTTAAATTTGGGTTTCTAGCTTGCTTGCTTTGCGTTGCTAGCTTGCTACCTTTGGGATCTATCTTGCTTAATTTGCGTTGCTAGCTTTTTAGCTATGCTTTGCGTGCTTCCTTTCTTTGGGTTTCTTGCATGCAAGCTATGTGTTGCTAGCATGCTACCTTCCGTTGCTAGCTTCCTAGATTTCCGTTGCTAGCTTGCAGGCTTGCTAGATATGCGTTGCTAGCTTCTTAGCTTTGCGTTGCAACCTTGCTAGGATTGCGTTGCTACCTTGCTAGAGGGGCGTTGCTAGCTTGCTAGCTTTGCGTTGCTACGTAGATAGTTTTGCGTTGCTCGTTTGCAAGATTGCTAGATATGCGTTGCTAGCTTGATAGTTTCTCTTTTTTATCTTAGTAGTTTGCGTTGTTAACTTGCAAGTTTGGCGTTGCTAGATTGGTAGTTTCGCGTTGCTTGCTTGCTAGATTAGCGTTGTTAGCTTGGTAGCTTTGCGTTGCTAGCTTGTAAGCTTTGCGTTGCTTGCTTGCTTGCATTGTGTTGCTAGCTTGCTAGTTTTGCGTTCGTAACTTGGTAGCTTTACATTGCTAGCTTGAAAGCTTTGCGTTCTAACTTGCTTGCTTTGCGTTGCTAGCTTGCTATCCTTGCGTTGCTAGCTTGCTAGCTTTGAGTTGCTAGCTTGCTAGCTATGCGTTGCTAGCTTGCTAGCTTTCCGTTGCTAGCTTGCTAGATATGCGTTGCCAGTTTGCCAGCTTTTTTGCTAGATTGCCAATTTTGCGTTGCTAGCATGCCAGAATTGCGTTTTTGGCTTGCCAGCTTGGTGTTTCTCTCTTGCAAATTTGGGTTGCTAGCTTGCTAGATTTGCGTGAATAGCTTGCTCGCTTTGCGTTTCTCGCATGCTAGCTTGGCGTTGCTAGCTTGGTAGCTTTCCGATGCTAGCTTGCTGGCTTGCTAGACATGCGTTTCTAACTTGTTATTTTTTTGTTGCCAGCTTGCTAAGTTTGCGTTTTTACCTTGCAAGCTTGGCGTTGCTAGCTTGCTAGTTTTGCGATGCTACTTAGCTAGCTTTGCGTTGCTAGTTCGCTAGATTGCTAGATATGCGTTGCTAGGTTTACAATTTTGCTTTGCTATCTTGCTATCTTTGCGTTGCTTACTTGCCAGGATGGGGTTGCTATCTTGGTAGTTTTGCGTTGCTAGCTTGCTAGATTTGCGTTGCTAGTTGCTAGTTTTGGTTTGTTAGCTTGGTAGTTTTTCGTTGCTAACATTCTAGCTTTGATTTCTAGTTGCTTGCATTGCGTTGCCAACTTCCTTGCATTTCGTTGCTAGCTTGCTAATTTTGCGTTGCTTGCTTGGTTGCTTTGCGTTGCTAGCTTGAAAGCTTTGAGTTCTAGCTTGCTTGCTTTGGGTTACTAGCTTGCTATCTTTGCGTTGCTAGCTTGCTAGCTTTGGTTTGCTGGCTTGATATCTTGCCGTTGCTAGCTTGCTAGATATGCGTTGCCGGTTTGCCAGTTTTGCGTTGCTAGTTTGATAGGGTTGTTTTGCTAGCTTGGAGTTTTGCTTTGGCAGATTGCCAGGTTTGTGTTGCTATCTTGTCAATTTGCGTTGCTATCTTGCCAGCTTTGCGTTGCTAGCTTGCTAAATTTGCGTGGATAGCTTGCCCGATTTGCGTTGCTACCTCGCTAGCTTTCCGTTGCTAGCTTTCTAGCTTTGCGTTGCTACCTTGCTAGCTTTGCTTTGCTGGCTAGTTTGCCTTGTTTCTTGTTTGCTAGCTTTACGTTGCTAGCTTCCTAGCTTTGCGTTGCTATCTTGCTATCATTGTGTTGCTAACTTGCTAGATTTGCGTTGCTAGCTTGTTATCTTTCCGTTGCTCTCTAGCTTGCTTTGGGTTGCTTGCTTGCTAGTTCTGCGTTGCTAGCTTGCCAGCTTTTGGTTGATATCTATTCAGCTTCGCGTTGCAAGCTTGCTAGTTTGCGTTGCTAGCTTGCCAGCTTTGCGATGCTAGTTGCTAATTTTGCGTTCTATCTTGCTTGCTTTGTGTTGCTAGCTTGCTATCTTTGCGTTGCTAACTTGCTAGCTATGGTTCCTAGCTTGCTAGCTTTGAGTTGCTAGCTTGCTAGCTTCCCGTTGCTAACTGGCTAGATATACGTTGATAGAATGCCATGTTTTCGTTGCTAGATTTCCAGCTTTGCGTTTCTTGCTTGCTAGGTTTGCATTGCTAGCTTGCTAGCTTTGCGTTGCTAGCTTGCCAGTTTCGCGTTGCTAGCTTGCTAGCATTGCGTTGTTAACTTGCTACATAGCTAGATTTGCGTTGCTAGCTTGCTAGCTTTGCGTTGCTATCTTTCTAGCTTTGTGT